>NC_137822.1:31535393-31540393 GCF_963921795.1 Nannobrachium achirus | reverse complement strand
AAATGAATTTAGGCTAAAAGAAATGTCTATTTTGAGCCTATATCTTTTAAAAGTCAAAGCATAATGTTTTCAGTCATTTCTGATCAAAAACATTTTGTCCCCCAACCCAAAATCATTTGGTGTGACACTAGTTTGGAAAAATTAAACAGGCAATTATTTGGACACCTATTGGCTAGAGAGGACCTTCTTCTGTAAGGCTATTCAGCACTCCCAGCACAACTGCAAGACAGGTGTCTGAGGTGAGTTATGATTTTAACATTTTCATGAAATGCCATCTTGTTGAAACGTTGACAAACTCACCATTCTGGATGTCTTTTGGTGTGACACCTTTTCTTTAAAAAAAGCTTAAGTTATTTGAAGTTTTGGTCATATTTCCATGTAGATCTAGGCTGCTTTGTTATAGCTAGCATGCTGTTAGCATGCTAATGTGTACATACTAGCCTCAAGGTAAACCTAAATGGAGAAAACAGTAATATGGTGTGACACTTAATCATATGGTGTGACATGTCTGCTTGTCACGCCATATGACTTGATTGTCACACCATATGATTTATACTGTATTTAACTACAGATATAACAATAAATAACAAAGTTCCATGTTTCTTTTGTACATTTAAACATTTGTTTTAAACATTTTTACATAAAATGTAATTTAGCTTCATTCAGTGATACTTCAAATTCATCAGACAGAGCAGAAACCCCTTCACAGAAACCTTAACATATTGTTTCAATCTAAACAATATTTTCTCTTTTTCTCTTTGTCTTAAACTATACATTCCATTTTCTTTTGTCAGCTGGAAAATGACAAGTGCTGAGAGAACGAGAAAGTACAGGGAGAAACTAAACAATGACCCAGCAAGGAGAGAGGAGCCAAAGGGGCGAGACTGCATTTTCTAAGAAGAGCAGGAGTTTGTCTGTGGCATAGCAGAACCACAACAAGGCAGCCGGTTTGCTACCCTCACCAAATACGACTGGCTGATGTACAATACAGTCTAAATGTATAATCTAATCTGATCTAATACTTTTGTACTTTCACTCACTGGACTGGACAGTGGACAGTGTTAAGGTAGGACCCGAGACAAAACTAGCGAAAATAGCTGATCTACAAGCTCTCAACACGTTGTGCTGCGAGAGCTTGTAGATCAGCTATTTTTGGAGTTGTGGAGATGTGGTGTAATGTCATGATTCCTAATTACATTTGTTCAACACAAAATGCTGTGTTCAAGTTCAGGAGACTTCGGAAAAAAGCAATTTACCTGAATGCTGAGTTCTGTTTCCACCAATTGGTGTTAATAAAATGTTGCCTTGGCTCCAAGTGTGGCTATGCGCCTTATTGTCTCTTTAGGATCCTTCTGCCGTGGGCCGGCAGAAGACTTAGGTGTGTGTAGCATTCCTGTGCACATCCTCATCATCCATCTACTACTACAATTCTTTCTTATCCCATGTTAAAGCCCTACAATAATATCCTGTTCAGAAATATTAAGGCCATGTTATCCTGGGTAATTGTTTAATCAATCAGTAAAGTTCAGTACTCACTAATAGGTAGGTTAAACACAGTTTGCTTTGACACATGAAGATATGATCATACGGTGTGACACTAAATCATTTGGTGTGACATTCCAAATAGTGAAAAATCATACCTTTATTAATGATTAAACCAAAAAAATGTTTATGCATTACATAGAGAATATTATCAGGAAGTGTCACAAATATTTGTGTAATTTTAGAGAAAGTTTTGACAGAATACATTTAAAATATGTTGTAAGATCATGAACATGGGCCTCACACAGAGTGTCGATTATGAAAAAAACATACAGATATAATTAATTTTCAAAAAACTATAGTGGATCACTGGTTAGTTATGATAAAGGACTTTGATAAAGTGAGTAACTTAAGAAAGATGTACTCCATTTTCATTTTATGAACAATTATTTTCATGTCACACCATATGACGATTTTAGGCACAAGTACAACAAACTGCTGAATAAAGTCTGATTCCAATAAAATATCTAAAGACAAAATGTATTTCCATAAGGTTGAGAGTGAGTAGAACAAAAGTAAATAATTTTTATGCCTGCAATTTAAAGTTTTTTTAAAAACACATTTTTTGGGGCGTCACGTCACTGACCCATATATCAAATCAATCGACTGACCTCATCGGGACTCGAGATACGTTATATAGTTTAATTTATATCAATGTATTAGTGAATACATTTCTCCATCGACTTCAAAGGGAAAATGCTAAAATGTAACCTTTTCCAAATATGGAGATGACTGACATCATAGATGTCTGACGTCATAGACCACGTGAGACTGACACAGTATGCCCATATATGGGCATCTCAAGATATGGGCTTAATATTGATGACATATGGGATCTCCATATATGGGCATAAAAGGGACAAGGACTGACACAGAGATCTCCATATACTGCATGACCATTAATTTATTAGTGAATGAATTTTCCCCATTGACTTGAATGGGGGAAATTCAACAAAATTCATTTGCTAGCCGTGACTCGCGTCAAGGCAACCACACTTGCAACTTCCCAGATATGCACCAGTGACGTCACATTCCTTCAGAGTAGACTATTATAAATGAATATCGACCATCATAACATGTCAATCTCTCTGAACCTAGCATTTATAAGAGTCTCTCAGAATCAGAGAATAGGCTTTGAAAATTTTCTGAAGATCAATTGTCCTGTGGTTCTATTTAGAGAGAAGGGAGACATCTAACGCATCACCATGGTTCTAGCCGACCTCGGGAAGAAGATCACCTCAGCACTGAGGTCTCTCAGCAACGCCACTATCATTAACGAGGATGTGTTAAACTCCATGCTGAAGGAGATCTGTGCAGCCCTGTTAGAGGCTGACGTCAACATCAAACTCGTCAAAAAGCTACGAGAGAATGTCAAGTCTGCCATTGACCTGGACAAGATGGCCTCTGGTCTGAACAAGAGAAGGATGATCCAACACGCTGTGTTCAAAGAACTGGTTAAGCTGGTCGATCCAGGCGTGAATGCTTGGAATCCAATCAAAGGCAAGAATAACGTCATCATGATGGTCGGTCTGCAGGGCAGTGGGAAAACCACCACCTGTTCTAAAATGGCGTACTTCTACCAAAGAAAAGGCTGGAAGACCTGTTTGATCTGCGCGGACACCTACAGAGCTGGAGCCTTTGATCAGTTGAAACAGAATGCCACAAAAGCCAGAATTCCTTTCTATGGAAGTTACACAGAGATGGATCCGGTCGTCATTGCAGCGGAGGGTGTAGAGAAGTTCAAGTCGGAGAACTTTGGCATCATCATCGTTGACACGAGTGGACGACACAAACAAGAAGAATCTCTGTTTGAAGAGATGCTGCAGGTTTCCAACACTGTGCAACCGGACAACATAGTGTATGTGATGGACGCGTCAATTGGCCAGGCTTGTGAGTCTCAGGCTAAAGCTTTTAAAGATAAAGTAGACGTGGCCTCAGTCATCGTTACAAAACTGGACGGACACGCTAAAGGCGGAGGGGCCCTCAGTGCCGTTGCTGCCACTAAGAGTCCAATCGTCTTTATTGGAACAGGGGAACACATAGACGATTTTGAACCTTTTAAAACACAACCCTTCATCAGTAAACTGCTAGGAATGGGAGACATCGAAGGACTATTTGACAGGTTTAACGAGCTGAAACTGGACGACAGCAACAACGAAGAGCTCATGAACAAACTGATGCACGGTCAGTTCACGATCCGAGACATGTACGAACAGTTTCAAAACATCATGAAGTTGGGACCAGTTGGACAGATAATGCAGATGGTTCCAGGCATGAACTTCCTGAGCAAAGGAACCGAACAGGAGATGTCGACGAAGTTCAAGAAGTTCATGACCATCATGGACAGCATGAACGACCAAGAGTTGGACGACAAGGACGGCGCTAAGCTCCTCAGCAAACAGCCCACCAGGATCCAGAGGGTCGCTCGGGGGGCAGGGGTCTCAAACAGTGACGTTAATGAGATGCTGGCCCAGTACACCAAGTTCTCACAGGTGGCAAAAAAGCTGGGAGGCATGAAAGGGTTTTTTAAAGGCGGTGGAGACATGACTAAGATGATGGCCAAGATGATGGACCCCAAAGTCCTACATAGCATGGGCAACATAAATGGTATCCAGTCCATGATGAGAGCTGCTGGGAACGGGAAAGGCATCATGGGCTTCATGTGAGCGCGTCCAGCAGACATGTGAAGAGGGAGAAAGAAGCAATCCTAATTTGATCTCATGTCAGTCTGTTTTGTGAACTTGCACTCTTCATAGAAAGGAGAAAAACAAACCTGAGATTATGTTATGAGGGGACTTTACAATACATTTCTCAAAGCAGTCACGGAACCGTCCTTTAAGGCACTATATTACGACTATTAAGTGCCTTAACGGACAGTTCCGTTGCGTGCTGGTGCTCTCTTTGAGAAATGTATTTATTGTAAGTAATAAGTATTTAACCAGAAAGGTGAAATTGCGAGTGTGGTTGCCGTTTTTGCATGTGGGCATATGTCACCGATAGCTTTTAGCTGCACGCAGCGCGTCGCATTGTGAGCTTGTCGGCCTGCTATTGTCAGTGGAAGCTTTCCTCACAATACCAATGCTGGGGTTTAAGTGATTAAATGTTGAGGACCAGACAGGCCCTCTAGACACCTATTTCTTTCCCCTCCTGTTTACGGAGTGTTATGCCATTCCTTACATTTGCTGATGCTTGTTTTAATTTAGCTTGAAAACAAGCTAAATTTTTTGTTCTGTTTGCAATCTTGTAGATTAAAGAAATAAAATCAGTGGAGGCATCATTGAAAGGCTTCGTTCGAAGACCAATTACACAGAGACATCACTGTGATGTCAGGGGAACCACACTAACAGAATCCCTTGTATGACCATATATGGAGATCCCTGATGTCATCAATATTAAGCCCACATCTAACAGGACTTCATATGGGAATGCCCATATATGGAGGCCACATCGGCCACATA
>NC_137822.1:31455393-31530393 GCF_963921795.1 Nannobrachium achirus | reverse complement strand
ACAACCATACATACCAGTTGAAGAAATTACAGAGTGAGACTTTAACCTTTGCTTTTGTGAAATATCCGAGATCATTATGGTTTTCTGGAAGATTGAACCAAATACTCTTTCATTTTAAATGAACAAATAACCAAAAATAGGCTATTTACAAGCTAAAGTTTATAGATAGCTAATTTTCAGCGTGTGACACGACTCCATGGAAGACATGCTGACTTCTACGGAATCCAAATGACCAAAATCAGTCGTGGCGACTGAGAACTTTAATGCATGAGTCACTGCATGCCCGATGGAGTCCCAGTTTAGTTATCGTCAAGCAACAATGGATCAATAAGGTTTTGTACAAGTCTGTGCTGGTTTTGCTTGTGCTTCTTGACTAAACTGTTGGTTTCAGCTGTATGAAAATGGCTTGGTATACATAAACGTCAGGATAAAAAGCATGCCGTCGCAAAAAGTGCTTAAACCGTTTCACAATGTTATTCTACACAGAGTACCAACTAAAGTATTTTATATGCTCAGCAAAATATGTTCGCAATGACAACGTTAAAACCTGTTCCAATAGTACACATTTGTACTTTGCAATGATAACACCAAAATGCTTCCAACATTCTTTTAGACAAAATGTGCTGATGAGTTTCTCCAACGCCCCAGGGTTGGTACTCCAGTTCAAAATCAAAAAATGATTTCCAACAAACATGATGTGCTTTAAGATCAAAAGGCGTATCATTGTGCAACTGACAAGAAAATGGTGCTTTTATCTTCCATAGCAGATGGTTACAACTTGGAACATTTTTGAGCTTCATATTGCTCTATCTAAAGATTAGATTTGTTTCTTTAACTTTCATTAACAAAAATATGCAACTCACTGTCAATGTGCTGTGCTTAACCATTGTCAACTTAATTGCCCGGAGAACCTAAACTGGCATCATTTGCGGTTATACGAATTGGTTGTTATCAGGGAATACAGCATTTACAGAATCCTCGATTAAGAAGAAGTCATTCACTTATAGACACAGTTTGTCAATCAAATAAAAGGACACCACATCTTCGATAAAGTGCAACTTAAATTAGTTCCAACATACACATTGTCTGACATTCTTGGTATTGCCTATAGATATCATTGGCAAAAAGGAAAGTACAGAAATATGGGGCACAATTGGGGAATAGCAGTTTGGCCAGGGAAGGGTTGGTGGTGCTTAGTTGGTCAGAGGCACTTACTCTATAAGGGTATAATCACCAAATTGTTTATGCCCCAGGCATTTTGCTTTAACAACATTAACCCTGGCATCCCTATTTTTGGCATGTCGTTATAGTCAAAACATTTCCCAAAATAGCAGATCTATAACGTCGTTGTCGGGTGGAAACTGTTCGTTTTTATCATTTAAAAAAATTAACTAAACTAGTGAAAACAGCCGATCTACAAGCACACAACGCCTCGCACCGCGAGGCGTTGTGTGCTTGTAGATCTGCTGTTTTCACTACTTTTGTGCGACAGCCTTGTCTGATGAAGCAGGGCTTTACTTCGCGAAAAAAACGTAGTAATGTGAAACTTGGAGATGCGAGGTTTCTGCCCGACAGTGACGATAAGCGTGTTGCTTGTAGATAGGCTATTTTCAAATAGCTGAATTATAAAATAGGGCTTAAGTGGTTACATTTAATACATTGAGGGTGTTTGTCAAACGCCAACAACATGAATTTTGAATTTGGGTGGTATAGGATTACTGTAGTGTCAAACATTCCCAAAAGGTTTGTGTATTTCATATGATGGAGGAAAGTCGAACCTAATCTAAACATACTGTGTGTTCATTTCATATCACCCAGCTGAATAATGTTCATGGCACAAGCCTGATATCATATAAAACAATTCCAACTACTCCTTATTAAAAATGCATTCCCCAGCTATAAGACCTCTGCATAGCCACAATAGTAAACCTTAATCCAGGTATGACAGTAACTTGTAACATAACATTTTTGTTATTTTCACTGCCATACGGTATACTCAGCAAAACCTTACACCTACTAAGAACTACGATGCTGCCAGTGAAGTACGTTTTCAAAGTATTTAAACATTTTGAAAGGTCAAAGGATGCAGTTTGAGTATTTAAGGATTACAGACCTAATACAAAATCAATTAGAAATAAAAAAGGACCATTTGAATGACAAAGTATAGTTACAATTGCGTAATTAAACAAGTACTATAAGGGGCTTGTTTTATTTGCAGGCTATGCACTGCAGTCTTTGCAGACATTTCAACTTATTCAACTTATTTCACTTTTTTAACTGGCCAAACCCCTCTTCTAAGTATTTGTCGTTGTCGGGTGAAAACCTTGTATGTCCAAAACCGTTCGTTTTGCATTTATCATTTAAAAAAAAATGATTTAAACTAGTGAAAACAGCCAATCTACAAGCACACAACGCCTCGCACCGCGAGGCGTTGTGAGCTTGTAGATCTGCTGTTTTCACTACTTTTGTGCGACGGCCTTGTACGATGAAGTAGGGCTTTACTTTGCGAAAGAACGTACACATTTGAAACTTGGAGATACAAGGTTTCCACCCGACAACGACGAATTGCTTCCTGTGTCTCAAGTAGCAGTGATTTTGATCGTTTGCCCGTGACGGTAACCGCCCACAAGGCACTGACACCCAATTCATACTTGGTCACACGACAGTGTTGCTACAATAGCCGACCTACAAGCATCTGTGACGTGACGTGTTGTGAGCTTGTAGGGTTGTAAGTTTTGCTTGTGCGACGGAGCATCAATTAGGCTTTACTGTACATTTTGCTGCTCTTGAGGGTAGGTAGGGCTTAGGGGAGATTCAAGGTTGAAACTTAAAACATTTTCTCTTGAGGGTTTAAAGACCGTTTCAAAGACCTTTACATTCTTCTGGTATGCACAGTAAAATCCAGAGAGTTCATTGAACTCTGTGTAGTCGCTGTCTGCTTTCTAACGCTTCCCCAGGAGAGACTTTCCCCTCTTTTATCACCTGTTAAAAAAGGTCACTATACATTCTCCTTTCCTTTCTACTAGCCATATTCTGCATGGCAACCAGCAGTACACTCATATATGTATTTTTAAATTATGAACAACAATAGTAGCATGAATCTGTAAAGAGAATATATATATATACTGTATATAATTATGTATTATAGCTATCATCAGAGCCCACCTCCTCCCGCTTATGTGAATACCACTGGTGTAAAACGGACAGGTCTTAAGACATAAAGAGTAATCATGTATAACAAGACCATACAAACACCAGAGAGAAGTAAAACAAGTGTTTGGTCATTGACATCATTGCATGCCTCCAAAACAATCCACACGCCAGAAGTTCCTAAACCGATTCCCCTCGCACCCTTCTTAAGCCAAAAAGAGCCGATCTACGCGCTCCACAACGCGTCGTGATCTTGTACGTCGGTTATTTTTGGCCCAGGACACGGTCATGTGATGGAGTATGAGTCAGACATTATGCCTGTAGAGACTGACAGACCGCATTTATTTATTGTCTCAGTTACAGCTGCTGAAAGTGTTTCCCCAGGACTTCATCAGAACTGTCATAGTCAATCATTCTGTGCGGGTCTTTTCTATTGAGCTCCTTCGGGGACGATCACACTGTGGCACGGGTCACTAGAAATGGCGTTGCAAGCGACACCATCGTTTTCCTACAGAGCGTGTGCTCCTCTGTAGCAATTTTTACATTAGAATATTCCCAACCCTTTGTGCAAGGCTTGTCTTTGTAACCAAGAACACAACCAAGTACAGCGGTTGTGCTGGCAGGCTTTCTGTGGATTTCTGTGGACAAGGTGTATCTGAAGCTTCTACGCCTGTAGCAACGCGTCTCGGTGTGATCAGCCCCCTCTCCCCCCCATGAATTGTTAGGGAGTCCCAACAGGCCTTACATTCAGGGGCGTCACAAGGGGAGGAAAAGTGGGACTGAGTTAATCGGGCCCAAGGTGGAGGAGCCTTCATTATTTTATACTTTAGCTATTGAAAAATAGCAGGTATACAAGCTTCACAGCACAGCACCGCGTGCCGCGCAGCGAGCTTGTAGATTTTGAAAGGTCGTGAAAATGTGTACAAATCTTTGAATATATGTATTTTTTTAAGCGAACATTTGTAACTCAAATTTTGCTTCTGGGGGGTCCCTGGAACTAAATGTTTTGAGGTCCGTGGCCAAATACATATCATTTTGTGGTCCTTCACATGAAAAGGTTTGAGCACCACTGACATAGAAACACAGGTTTTTCAAAAAACCTTAGAAGGATTTGAAATATTCCAAGACTTGCACAAATTTTCACTATTTTTCAAAAATAGCAGATCTACAAGCTCGCAGCACGGCACTCTGTGCGCTGTGAGCTTGTCTGCTATTTTTCAATTAAAGCACAAAATAATGCGTAATAATGCCTTCCCAGTCTAAATGGGTTAAACCCCCTAACATTCATGGGGGGCCCGCAGTGAATCCTTGTACCCAGGGCCCAGAATTTGGTGCGATGCCCCTGTCTACGCCTGTAGCGACGCGTCTCAGTGTGATCAGCCACCTCCCCCCCCACTATGAATTGTTAGGGAGTCCCAACAGGCCTTACACTGCCTGGAACCCACAATTCACAAAGCAAAATCTTGACTGGGTCCATTTTTACACTCTTCAGGGCCCTATTTAAGGCCTTTGCATGCAGGGACCGATCTTCAGCACGGAAATAACAGACCATATTGTCTAGACAATATTCTTTAGCTAAACCTAGTAAGGCGCATGACGCAAAGGGGATTGTATTTCATCTCTGAGTTAGTCAATGGTGTGTTTTGGCCATCATTTCAATTAGACTAACCATAAGCACATACTATTTGCATGCACAGTCTCAGTTAGGTTCGTTTTTTAAACAAACTATTAAAGACAGACGGCTGCACGCTCTGTGCGTCCAGAGGCCTGAATTCTGATGATGACCAGTTACTGTTGCATGTTGAGCAGAGATGGATAAAGTAAGCCAGGAGGCTATGGATTCACAACATTCTTATGTGACAAGAGGTATTTGAACATATTCTTCAGCAATAAAGTGAGGCTACTTATTGAAATAAACTGCATAAACTTCTTCTCCCCCTCTCTCTCTCTCTCTCCTCACCGCTCGGCACTCGCGTCTTCATGCAACGACGCGGTTTCTGAGCACAAAAACGAAGCGTTATTCATTACTTTTTTGGAGAAACACCAATGCTGAGTCTCTCAGCAATGCAATCTACCAAGATGAATGCAATCTACCAAGATGAATGAGTGTCGAGTAGAATCCGGATGGATTTTGATTGCAAGCAGTGTGTGCACGTTGCAAACCCATCTATATAGGTCAATTTACTATCAAATGTGCCCTTTTTAAATAGCAGGGAAATACTGCTCTGGAATGCATTTGATGCTAGACCAGGTCAGAGCTGGTCTAAAATGCACAATGGCATCCTGACCATTCTCACTCCACCTAGCAAAGCACCAAACCCACACCTAGTTTTAAGACCAACACACCATGGTCACAGCTACATTTGTATGTAGATGTGCTGCGTGTTTGCACCGTAGAAGTCGATAGGGCCCTCAGAGTTAGATAAAAATGTATCTATAATGGTCCTATTAAGGGTAAATGTTTCTCTCTTAAACTAAGAGGACTTTGACGTGAAGAAGCAGAAACGCTGATGTACAGTAGAAATCTCTTTCCGCGAGTACAAAACATCAATCCCATTGATCTCGTATCAGCTCTTCCACATCCGAGACTCTTGATAAACATGTGTCCCGTAAATCCACATGGATAGAAGAACAATACTCCCTGCTTTAAATATAGTATGATACATTATGTACACCACAGACATGTAAACAGAGCTGTTCAGAGTCCAAACACGCCTGCATGAGTGCATTATGACCAAATCACAACCCGTCCCTACAGATGTGCTGTTTCAAGTCTTCAGGCTTTACTGCTCTTTTCCTGAAAATATCCTGCAAATCATTTTTTCCCACAGGTTTCTTTCTCTGTTTTGCCTTTCAAATTTTTATGGAGAATGGAGCGTATTTTTGCAGAAACCATTAAAAAGCACAATCCACCTTCATAGGTAGATTTAAACTTCCGAGTCAGAGAAGGACATAAAAATAGCAAAAATAGCTGATCTACAAGCTCAATCTTCAACCAATCCACTGGAAACCTACTGTGAAGTACGTGTGAAGTTTTGAAATGGCACATCTGTACATGGTATCATTTGTTATTTTTCTTTTTGTATTTTCTTTTTTTCCTTCTTTTTTTTCCTCTTTTGTTTTGTTATTAACAATACACACTACAAATAAATAAGTTATTAAGAAGTATATCGATATTGCTTTCTCATACTTTGCAGTCTTGTTTGTGTGTGGGAGTGAACGGCCACTGATAAGTGTTTGGGTTGACAGCGGTAGAGGGAAGGAAGGAGCCGGATGGACAGATGAGGCTGTGGGGGCTGAGGTTGAGCAGACGGTTGTGTTCCATACCTGAAGATTGGTTGGTTCTAAAATGAAAGTTCCACTACAAAATGCAGAGACGGAGCGGTTCCATTCGAAACCGAGTGGCTTCAAAGTGAAGGTTCAAATAGAACTCGAGCGGCGTGTTCGAAAAAAACAAAGTTTCCCCCCGGTCGTCCTCCAGGTTCCTTTCGACCCTCAGCGGGTTCTGAGCTTATAGGTTCCGTTAGAATCCAAGTGAAGGTTCCATCAGAATCTGAGTAAATGCTCCATTCAGGCTGCAAAATACAGTATATGTTTCACTGGATTCTAAGGTACGGTTCGATCAGAATCCGAGTGAAGCCCCATTACTGGATTGGAGTGAGGGTTCCATTAAAATAAAAGTGAAGGTCCATTCATTGTCAGATACATTGTAGGTGAAGGGCAGAGTTGATTCCGCTTGAATGTTCCTTTATGGTCCAAGAGACTCAATTTTTCAAATTCCGTTCCAGAATAAAACTTGACTCCAAGACTTGATTCTGTTTAACTTCTGCTTCACTTATGAGCCTGGTTTAGGGAACAGAGACAGGTGGACCAGAATAGACTCTGGGTTAGGGAACGGAGAGACAGGTGGAAGAGAATGGGAGATGCTGCTACGGTTACACAGCAAAATCCTGAGAGTTATTGTAACTCATATTGTTAATGTAAAAAATATCCAGTCACAGGGACCTTATACACGTAGGTCAGTGTTTACACTGTGTTAAACCAACCCTCTGGATTTTGCTGTGTGCACGCGCAAGTTAGGGGTATGGATATACCTATACCCAGGCCAATAACATGCAGAGCTATGCTTCATTCTGCCCCACAGAAAGTAAAATCCCAGTGTTAATTCAACTCTGAAGAGTGTACAAATTAAAGGTCCATTTGGTTCCATCTGTACACTCTTTGGAGTGAGATTGACACTAATGATTTTACTGTGTAGGCTGTGCAGTCTCTAGGGGGCTCTTGATGTATTACTTCTATACATTCTGTCTGTATCTTACTGTGGCTTCTTTCCAGAATCTCATAACTGCTTTGGTACTCAAACCTTTACTCATCAAACGTTGCTGTCGCCTCTTCAGAACCCCCTTTGTTTAAAAGACAATGTTCATGCCCATCTGTCCAGACGTTGAACAATTAGGTTTGCATTGTATTCCTTTGTCTTGCATTGCACTGTTAAAGTAATTCATAATGCAGTACTGATTTCAATTCTAGTCCACCGATGACTCGTTCACCTGGTTTGGAACTGGGCTAGCATGGCATGTAGAGGCCAGACAAAGGCCCTATAGTGCTTCAATATGGGGATTGATAGACAGATAGATCGGAGCGACAGATCAATAGATCGATAGATAGAGACTAACATAGATAGAGATAAAGATAGAGAACAACACATTTTACTCTTGGTCCAGTGACATGTTTAGTTTACCCTGCTTGAGAATAATATTAGGTCCCAAGACCTGACGAGATTGCTCTTCCAGAGAAGAATTGTCAGAGGCCTTTCCTCAGTCAAGTCCAACTCTGCTGGGTTCAGTGTACTTCACATCAGCTTCTGCAGTTCAGTTCAGTTTAAGCCTGCAGCGTCCAAAAAAAACTCCCCTTTACTTGAGCCAGACTGTAGCAGTGGCTATCCGTATCAAAGCCAGATCTGCATTGTGTGTATGGCAAATTCCAAGCAAAAAATGTCAGGAACACAAAGATCAACATATATACTAATAACTACAACGAAGACCACAATTTATCAGTTTAGTTTCGGTTCGTTTCAGGCCAGTTCTGTTCACTGGTTTAGTCCAGTTCGGTGTAGATCACCTTCAGCAGATGTCCTTCATTCAAACGCTGCATCCCGTTCCATTCAGTTCAGTCGAGTTCAGCTTGGTTTGGCCCTGCAACGCAAAATCTCCCAAACCACAACTGAACTCCCCATTAGCGTTTAATGTCTGTTTCAGTCAATAAATACTGCTCCATTCCCCTCCGTGAAAAGTGGCACGCCGATCTAGGTCCAACTATCTACGTGACGGAAAGTCTTCTAGTCAGTTAGGTCCATAGTGAGTGTGTACATGTGTGTGTGCGTGTGTGTGTGCGTGCGTGCACGCCTGCGTCAGATGGGTACTGTAGAATTGATCATGTGGACTCTCATCTCCTGGATGCTGTTGATAATTTTCTTCTGATGGCCCGCCAGGTTGACTCCTACCCTCCGCACATCCCTTTAAAACATACACGCACACACGCGCACGCACACACACACACACACACACACACACACACACACACACACACACACACACACACACACACACACACACACACACACACACACACACACACACACACACACACACACACACACACACACACCACAAAAAAACAACCAACTGTCAATAATCTTCACTGTGTGGTAGAAACCTTGTATGTTCAAAACCTTTGCAGGAAGTGGAGAAAAAATAACCTGTATTTCAATGGATGCAAAGTAATTATTTACTCACAAGCTCTTGTAAATACTTTTCATTGTCTCAATATTTATAAAGCCTCGCAGATCGCCTATTTTTGCTACTTTTGTGTGACAGTGTAGTGCAGGAGTCCCCAAACTTTTTCCAGTGAGGGCCACATAACTTTTCCCTTCTCTGATGGGGGGCCAGGGTCAGTTTGTAAAAGAAAAAGTGTGACGATCGCAGGGGTGCCTATTGCAGGGGTTCAACGCGTCTGGTGACTGTACTCGCCGACAGACTCATGGCATTAAAGACATCTTTCTTCTCGGGACACACCTCCTCCACAACAACATTCAAACATTTCTTGGCAAACTCTCCCTCAGTGAAAGGTTTACCGCCGCTTGCGATCAGCTGAGCAACACGGAAACTGGCCCGAACTGACGATTGGTTCAGCTGAGTTTGGCGTACAAATGTAGTCTGCTGAGCTAACAGTCCACTTTTTAGCTTTGAGAGTTTGTCTGCTCGCATTTGGCCTTGCAAGCTATCATACTTGTCTTTGTGACGGGCTTCATAATGTCGGAGCAGATTGTATTCTTTGAATACCGCCACCGTGTCTTGACAGATGAGACAAAAAGCCTTTTCTTTGCATTGAACAAAAAAATAATCGTGTGTCCACTGCGGGTTAAATACCCTGCATTCTGAATCAATTTTTCTCTTAGTCTTACCCAACCTTTTTGCCATTATTCCGTTCTGGGGGGCTCATGTTCACGTTCTATGACTGGGGCAAAGTGAGGTTGTAGTAGCAACATTTTTCTTTTTTCTTTTGCGTCATTGTTCAGGGGGCCGGGTCAAATGTGGAGGCGGCCCGTGTCCGGCCCCCGGGCCTTAGTTTGGGGACCCCTGGTGTAGTGTGACGAAATAGGGCATACATTTACCAAGTTGAATATAGACGCAAAGTTTATGCCCGACAGTAACAACAGTTATTCTTGATAATATTCTAATTAATTAAAGCAAGCAAAGCAACGTGCATGCCGAATCATGCTACAAATCAGAGGCGTAAATTGAGTATGGCAACAGGGGAAAAAAAGAAAATGTACTTCTTAAAATAAATTGCTAAGGTATGGCAACATGACTGGTGTCTTGTATGCGTGCCTTCGCGCGCGTGCAAGACACCAGTCATGTCGCCATTCCTTAGCTTTTGCTTAACTGACGCCACTATTACAAATTATACTGAATTCATGCGTTCAATATAACTGTTATGTGCCAGTGCATGTGTATGGTTGTATGTGTCCCATACAGCAAATGGCTCCATGGTCGGTCCTTACTCTGAGGTCATCTGGGCCACCGTGTCCAGTGAGGAGTAACCACCTTCCACGAAGAGCTCAGTGTAACGTCCCATCTTGATGGAGTCCAACCACTCCCCTACTGTCTGAGTCAGACTGCTGCTGGTGTCCACCTCGACACTGGCATGCTCCACCAGGAGGTTGGACACCCTGGATAGAATGTATGAGTGTATGTGAGAGTGAGAGAGTGAGAGTGAGAGTGAGAGTGAGAGAGTGAGAGAGAGAGAGAGAGAGAGAGAACTTTAGAGGGTGGAAAAGAAAGTCACCTCTTAGGCCCCATTTAAAACCAATACAAGCTACAAGCTCAATTGTGATAGGTCAGTGATTCCATAGAGTTATAATAAGTATAGAGAGGGCACCAGATATCCCCACCCGTCCACTTGCATTGAGTTGCTCACCCTGCGCATGAGGCGATCTCACCCCTTCTTCCGGGTTGTAAAACACGACGTAGTGGGGCCTAAGTGACGCATTTTGCGTCATAGAGTTTGTTCATGGACACGCTGGGGCTACAAGTCATGAAGGAGCACTTCCGCTATGAACGCGCAGTCAATTCAAAAGAGCCTAGATGGCATTTCTACCCCAAGTTATAGCGTAAAATCAATGTTAATGTAACTGTTAACTCTCTGAGTTACAGACCCACAAGGGTCCATTTGGTTCCTCACTATCATTTAACTGGGGACCCCCTGGAACTCCCTCGAGGACCCCTGGGGGCCCTTGAGAACCAATGTGATCACTATGTCTGGGGAAAACTAATGGCATTATTTTAGGATCAGCATTTTATTTTTGACTAATGGACATACTGTATGGTTGCAAACAATAAAACACATTAGTCAATAACACGTGTCACATCACATGTCACATATAGATGGATGAGCGTGAATTGAGGTGCACTCAGTGCCGGTTCTAAAATCTGATAAATATGCAAAAACAAAATCTGAGGCGGACAACATATGCATGATTGATGACTGCTTTTGAGGTTAAATGTTAATGCTAGGGGTGGCAATTGCCGTCCCCTGGGACCCCATAGGATGTCCCCTGAGACACAGAGAGAGAGAGAGAGCACTCAATTATTAAGGCTCATTCAACAATGTGAGGTCTTGTATGTCCTCAACTAAACCAGTAGCAATAGCTTGGTCATTCATCAATTTAGGCAGTTTATCTACACTTAAATGCCCTTTCTTGAGTTTAATCTTCTTTTTTGACTAATTTAAAAAGTTTAGCTGACCTTTGCATGCAAAATATCCTCTACACATAAACTTGATGTGATTATAGTGAAAGGGTATCAGGTTCAGGGCATCTGAATCTACTTCTGTCTTCCAAAAAGTCATAATTTCAGTCCTGAAAACATGTTCACGTATATACTGTAGTGTAAACTAGCTTTTAATCAAACTCTTTGTCTGGCCTTTTGGTTCCTTTCAGTTTATGTCCAACGATAACATTTATCATTTTGATCATTGCTTTTTACTGTAATAAGCTACACAAACTATCCTAACTAATCCTGCAATCCTATGTTCATCCTGCAATTATTACATTTCTTCCGCATTTCTTTTCTTTTCTTAATTTGAACCCTGTTTTTCTATTCTAGTAATATTATTCAGTCGGTAATATTATAACGCTTACATGCGCCAGTTTGATTTGAAGCATTCCAGTGGACAGTTCAATTGCCCTGTATGGATTTACGATGTATTACCGAACCAAAGCTCAGTGCTGAGCTCAACATCCCTGGCAGCTGTGCAGGAGGTAATTACATGCTGTCACGCGATGCTCATACGCACCAGCCAATCTAAATTGTCATTATCTAATGGAACCCGTCACGGTGGCAAAATAATGCTTTTCATGCTATCAAAAAGAGATGTTCAGAGCAGCCGAGGGCATTCTCCATGCTGTCGCTGGAACAGGAGCAGGGGTGTGGAACATGGACCGGCCTTGTCGGATTCCTTTTCATCTGACAATCTGTCATATGTTATTACATGGGCTGTTAAATGTGGAATTGATTTATTAAGAGTGCGTGGGTGCATGTGTGCGTGGGTGGGTGTGTAGAACTAAGACGGAGCATTATTTGTGTAGTTCTGAGAGCTAATGATTCACTGCCAATGCAAATATGCCTGCAAATATCCAGTATAATTGCTCAAATAATGTATAACCAGCATAATCTCCATTTATTTAGTTTTCCCTTTTGAAAAAGTCACTTAGGGTTACACATCACATTAGTCACCATCAGCCAATAGAAAAATGGTTTTATACCAATGCATAGTTCATAGTTGGGTTGATACAGTATATCTAGTCACATATTCATGAATATACTACTTATTTATCTTGCTAGCTATTTTTATTGCGGTGTTGTATTTCTATGCTATATATTACTTTCCCTTTAATTTTTTTATTATTGCAGAGATTTTGCACACATTTTATGAACTTAATGCATTACAATATAGAGTGAATATGCAAACGACAATCCAACTTTTACCTCGTTTGACATTAGAAATTCTGCTACACAGTAAAGTGTAGTTAACTTATTGTAAGTATAGATATATTATAGTAAGTATAGATCAGTGTGTGTATGATATAGTGACTTATACTTGTATACATGATGTATATAGAAGGATGATGACAGTACCGGTAGTTGAGTGGGGGCAAGTTTATACTTCTTCCTTCCATTTAACTCTGAAATAGCCTACGCACAAATGGAACGAGACAGCTCCATTTGTGCGTGCTTCTGCGTTTAGATTAACAGCGTGAGTGTGTGTTCCCACCTGTGCGAGGAGTTGAGCAGCGTCTTGAGGGAGCTGGGGTTGCGGATCAGCTTGTCCAGCAGACACACGATCTCGTCAAACTTGGGACGACTGCTGCGCTCTCGCTGCCAACAGTCCATCATGAGGTGGTACAACGCTGCCGGGCAGTCCATAGGGCCGGGCAGGCGGTAGCTCTCCTCCACCGCCTTTATTACCTACAGAGAGAGAGAGAGAGAGAGAGAGAGAGAGAGAGTGAGAGAGAGAGAGAGAGAGAGGGGTTTAAAAGCCAATTAGGCCTGAACGCAAATCTGTGTCGCTTTAGATTTTAACCACTTTAACCATTCTGTTACGCTTTAACTATAAAAAAATAGCAGATATACAAGCTCACAGCGCGGCACCGAGTGCCGCGCTGCAAGCTTGTAGATCTGCTATTTTCGAAAAATCGTGAACATATTTTTGACCCGATTCTATAAATGTCTTCTAAATCCTTCTTGTAAATCAGTAGTTCTCAAACTTTTTCATGTCAAGGACCCCCAAAATTACATGTATTTGGCCGTGGACACCCATCTCAAAATATGTTGTTCCAGGGACCACGCAGAAGCAAATATTTGAGTTACAAATGTTCGCTTTTAAGAAGATATATAATAAAAAAACAAGATTTTTCAAAAATAGCAGATCTACAAGCTTGTAGATCTTCTATTTTTCAATAGTTAAATTATTAAATAATTCTAGGCTAAATGGGTTAAATTGTAAAAAGTAAAGCCCCATTGCAAATCGTTGTTGCTGTCAGGCAGTTCATATCCATGTGTTTTTTTCTGTAAATGAATGCCCTACTTGATCATCCTGCAGTGTCAAGCAAAAGTATCAAACGTAGATCTGCAAGAGGCGCGAAGCAACACGCTCTGAATTTTGCAACTCGTTTCCGCTGTGATCTGAAGACTCACCTCATCCAACCTCAGCCCCATAGCACTCACCGTAGCACTTGCCTACGCTCCATGACCATACATGTTTAGATAGCATTTATTTGACATGTTTTTAGATTTTTATAGTATTTTCACTGAATAGGTGCTTGCCTGCTTAGCCTATACGTTTTAGCCTACTATTTCTATGCATTTGATGTATTGATGTTGATGAATTGACGTATTACCTTGCTTATTGTAAGTCGCTCTGGATTAAGAGCGTCTGCTAAATGAAATAAATTGGACATTGTTTGAATCCTGAAAATTCATGTCTAAGTTAACTTGTCAGTGTTTTCCTTTTTCATACTTTGAAGTGTTGGCAACTCCAATGTTCTTCGGATATGAACCCAGCTCTCCTAAATGTGGGAGACAACATTTCTATCACTGAGAGCTAACATGGAACACCTGTCTTGGGCCGGGAAGATGATGTGCTTTGAACTTCAGGCAAAGCCGCTTGTCAACAGTAATGTTTCTACCTGACATCAGGGTCTAAATGTCTCAATAGAAGAGCAGGGAGAGAGCCTCCTACCACTGATGCAGATGTGCTAGTTACACTGGAGTAACAAACATTATCCATTCATCTATCTATCCATCTATCTCGGCCAGTGGTTCTCAAACAACTTTATCAGGTGGTCACCCCTTTAAACTTTCACCCACGGCACCCCCGGATTTACACTGAATCTTGTGTTATCACGCTACATAAATAAGCAAATATTTCTCTATAAGATACATTATGTCATAGAGGGATATCCGTTTCCATACAGCCTGAACATAACTTTATACTTGACGTCTAACCACCTGAATCCCTGCATCCTTATTCTGGGGGGAACATTCAACAAACATAGACGATATACAAGCTCACAACGCGTCACAACGTTGTGAGCTTGTAGATCTGCCATTTTTGGTGAGTTGGGATAGGAAACAGAACTCATCAAGTACAGTGCAACTCAGGTCTGTTTTACTAAGCATGGAGGGTCTAAGTGGTTAAACTGAGGTGATATTGATGAATTAATTCCAAATATTATCAAGGTACTCTGCAGATGCGGCACCCCTGGACTGGTGTCACGCCACTTTGAGAACCCTGGATAAAGGCATCTATCCATCTATCAATTCATCTATCCATCTATCTATCTATGTATCCTATCCTGTCCATTTGGACCAATCTGTGTGTAGTACTGCCCGGCATGAGTGTAAACCAGTGTGCAGTCTTCAACCTAGTTCTGCCAGTGGAAGACGCTGTAGGGAATTGATTTGTTGAGTTCATGACAGCCTTTACTTGTGTCAAACTCACATGAAAGACAAGACACGATGCCGCGCGCACACGCAGGCACGCGCACACTCTCTCGCTCTCTTAAGACTCTCGCACACTCATAACAGCGCCGTGCACCAATGAACGTGCCACATCTGCACAAACACAGAATATATCACGCGCATGTGTGTGTGTGTGTGTGTGTGTGTGTGTGTGTGTGTGTGTGTGTGTGTGTGTGTGTGTGTGTGTGTGTGTGTGTGTGTGTGTGTGTGTGTTACGTGAACGGACTACAAAGCTGACTGGCAGAGATGAAAGATAGGAGAGAGAGAGAGAGAGAGAGATAGAGAGAGAGAGAGAGAGAGAGAGAGAGAGAGAGACAAGGCATGAGTGCTCGTTACTTTTTCAGTGAGAGAGAAAAAATACGGAGAGAGAAACAGGAGAAGGAGGAGGGGGAGCAGAATAGAGAACTGAGAAATTGAGATAAAGAAGGACTGGGGGAGAGAGAGAGAGAGAGAGAGAGAGAGAGAGAGAGAGAGTCTGCACTAAGAGCCAATGAGTGAAAATCCTATAAGGCTTTCAATTAAACATCAAAGGTGTTCTCCTCTCCGCTGTCAGACAGACAGCCTAATAACTAGACCATGGAAGGAGGCAGGATGAGGTCAATGGAGGGTTGCTTGTGGGTGTGTCTGGCTGTTAGTGTGTGTAGATTTGTCTCTGTATGAGCGCGTGCGTGCGTGTGAGTGCGGGGTTATTGCACGGGTGCAGGGCAGTTATGATGTATTCAGTCATATGTATACTTTATACAATGGTACAATGGTACTTGCAGACAAAAGGTGATACACAATCGAATAACACGGCGGGGAAATATAAAGTAAACAATGCTGTGTGTGTGTGTGTGTGTGTGTGTGTGTGTGTGTGTGTGTGTGTGTGTGTGTGTGTGTGTGTGTTTCCGTGTAGCCTATTATATGACATGTGTACGTCATGAGTATACAGTATGAAATGAAATGTAATTTAATTGAGTGCGTGCGTGCGTGCTTGTGTGTATGTGTGTGTGTGTGTGTGTGTGTGTGTGTGTGTGTGTGTGTGTGTGTGTGTGTGTGTGTGTGTGTGTGTGTGTGCGCGCGCGTGCGCACGTGTATGTACCATATCACCGTTGTCGGGCAGAAACCTTGTATCTCCAAGTTTCAAATTTGTATGTTTTTTTCCGTAAAGCAAAGCCCCGTTTCACCGTACGAGACTGCCGCACAGAGCCGGTGAAAATAGCAGATCTACAAGCACACGCGAGACGTTGTGTGCTTGTGGATTGGCAATTTTCACTGGTTTAAATCATTCTTAAAAACGATAGATACAAAACAAACGGTTTTGGACATACAAGGTTTCCACCCTGACACATGCGATATGTATGTGTGGCATCTCACTGAGGAAATGCCACATGTGACGTACAGTATGTCCCATTATCTCCATAGAGATGACCTCAGTGCTGGCCCATGGCTGCCAGCCTGCCACCCTCTCTCTCTCTCTCTATCATATCCCGTCTCTTTCCCCCTATCCATATACGGTATCTCTCTATCCATATCTCTCTCTCTCTCTCATATCCCCTGTCTCTTTCCCCCTATTCATATCTCTCCCTATCTCCCTCAGGCATGTTCACACATACAGTAAGACATGAAAGGGGTCTTGAGCCCCTGCCCTTTTACCCGACTGTAAAAAGTGCCCTCTCCAGACCATGAATGCAGTTTTCACTATGGCGAAAGAAATGCAAATGCCCTCTTTAAATGCCACACCAAAAAGCAGCATTCAAGTGAATTTCGTTGTCCAAACTCTCCTAAACTTGAATGCAGCATCTTAGGTTGAAAGAATTGCCCTCTCTGTGTAGAAATCCATGCCTTCACGCCACATCTCCAGTATTGACTTGATTATGCGTAGTTCAGTGTGGTATCAAGCAACGAAAATAGCCGACCTCCAAGCTCACAACGTGTCGCAGCACGGCGCGTTGTGAGCTTGGAGGTCTGCTATTTTAGATATTTTCACCAAAAGGCCCTTTTAGAAAGGGCTCTCTCATATCTCCTGTCTCTTTTCCCCTATTCATATCTCTCCCTCTCTCTCTCTCTCTTCCCTCCCCATACACACAGTCTGTCTCCCTCTCACTATAATTCTTCTCTGACGTATAACTGCGGCACTGCTTTACAACAAAATCTATTCTAGAGAGTTATCTTAGTCCCGAAAATGGCTTGGAAATGGACCCTAACCTCTACGGTTCAATTCTTTTTGAGAATACATATCTGTCTTTGTCTGTATGTACGTTAAGTCCCGCGTCTATAAGTACGTACAGTACGTCGTCCCACATTGGCTAAGCTTCGTTGGACCCTTAATGAAACTAACTCATAAATAGCACCGCTCACTTCACACTGGGTGTGATTTCTTTTTACACTTTCAGAGTTGAATTAACACTGGCTCTACTTTCAGAGTTGAATTAACACTGGCTCTACAGCAGGGGTTCCCAAACTTTCTTGGCCCCTATCCACAAGTTTCCATCGTCCCATCGTGCATTGCGCAGAAGGCGTGCGGACATTTCCGGTGTCGCAGCCGTGTGTGATCTACAAGCTCACAGCGATTTAATCTGCGACGCGACGTGAGCTTGTATGTCTGCTGTTAACCGGAAGTGTCCCGCAAATAATTCTACAGTAAATTCTGTCGGAAACAGATACATATTGTAGGCACCCCTACATTATATTTATACCTTTCACTCCCAGCACCTTATACTGTATTTATGCCCTTTAGCATAACATTATGATCATCAAAATTGTTACATTTTTGTTAATTATTATTATAAGATGATGACAACATCTGAATGAATTTGTGTTTAATTTAGTAAATCAGAATTGCATTGCACATTCAAATTAATTCACCTCTGTATAAGGGGAAACATAAGGGGATCTTTGCCATTAATCTCCCCAAGATTATGCAGCGAGGAAAACGTTGAGATAGTAGCCATTTTGGTAACTGAAAACAACTTTGTAGTGTATTTGAAAATGATACAAAATATCTTTTTAAGTGTCCAAATAAATGTGAAATATTATCAAATTATCTCGCGGCACCCTTGGACTGCCATCGCGGCACCCCAGGGTGCCCCGTCACCCACTTTGAAAACCCCTGCTCTACAGTTTAGTGTGAATCTTGATGGCGATGCTGCAGATTACACGTGTGTGTGATGTCCTGTGACCTTGACAGAAAGACAGACTGTAATAAAGTAACGTTGAAATAGTGATGACACCACACCGTAAAATCCTCCGCGTCGATTCATCCATTTGCAACTCTGGGAGGGTACAAATGTAACCAAATGGACCCGTGCGGGTCCATTTGGTTACATTTCCACCCACCCAGAGTTACATTAGCACAGAGGACTTTAACTGTGTGGACTGCTTCTAATTAAAAGCTTTTAATAAATCATCTCTGTTGCGGAGCACTCCTGTGGCTCAATGGCCGTTAATATGCACGCCATGTCACTCCTGTTCTCTCCACATGCTCCCTTTAATACCGTCTCACTCTCACTACTGAACTGTCTAGAACAGTGTCTCTCAAACTTTCACATTTCAAGGTCTCCCCTTAACTCTGACAGCGTACAAATGGAACCAAATGGACCCGCCAGGGTCCCGTTTGGTTCCATCTGTACACTGTTGGAGTTACAGAATTGTATGGGTCAATTTAGACCCCCTAAAGGAACCCACAGAGTCCCTGGAATCCACTTTAAGAATCACTGGTCTAGATCAACTAAACTTTAACATCTTTGCCAGACCCATGAAATGGGTAGGCCTACATAAGCAAATGTCGGTCTGTCCCTTTTCTATATAAAGGGTATATATGATGATGACATGATGATGACATGCCTACAAAAGGCATGATGTCATAAATGATGATGACAGACAGGGGGTCTGGCACAACCAGGTTGACCTGGTCTAGTTGCCAGACCCATGAAATGGGTAGGCCTACATAAGCAAATGTCGGTCTGTCCGGGTTTTCTATATAAAGGGTATATATGATGATGACATGATGATGACATGCCTACAAAAGGCATGATGTCATAAATGATGATGACAGACAGGGGGTCTGGCACAACCAGGTTGACCTGGTTTTTTAAAGAGATTGTCCAATGTCCACCCATACTGCAATTTACAACTATAACTGCACACTGTCGAGGTGCCAACTTAAAGCTTGTGCACAAGTAGGCCATGTATGGCCTACTTGTGTGCCAGCAGAGCGTGCCATGAGGTGCACTCACCACTGGCAATGTCAGTGACATCACCACTGGCATCACCAGGAATGCTGGTCCAGCTGTTAATGACGATGTTGCGAGAAATGCTGGTCCCTGCTTGGGCTACGGGCTTAAACACGGGCAGACACCGACAAACATACGCAGCCGAACCGAGTACTTGCACGCTCTGCTGGTGCAATTAACGATGAATAAAACGATACTAATTCTGCAATCCCATGTTCATCCTGCTGCTGTGTTTAAGTGTATCTTTGTTTTTAAAACAATTTCTTTACTTGACTGTTTTTCTATTCTAGTATAATGTTTACAAGCACCAGTTTAAATTTAGGCAATTCAATGTACAGTTAAATAATTCAACAATTAATCAATCATTTATACGTAAATTCAGGTGCAAAAGGTTGACTATTTTCCATTAATCCTGTATGATTTCGATACACAGATGTGGCTTAGCAGGACTCTAGCCGTCTATGAGAGGGTTGGTCTGTTTGTCTGCCCTAAGGGCACAATGGAAAAGACCACAATGGCAACAAGCCCTCAGGGCTATTTGTGTTATCTGTAGCAAAATAAAGTATTCATCAATAAAAAAATTAATAAAAAACACTGGAGGGATCAGTACCAGATTCCTTGTGCACACTGCCAGTAGACCACAGAAGTACTACCCCTAATTCATGCATGTTTCATGCTTTTTGAAATATTTAACTTTAATGTAACACTTCAAGTGAATGAGGCTCTGGTTCGGGCCTGAAAACCTTGCCTTGAATCCTTGCCCAATTACATGTTTTACTTTGAACAGAGATGGGCAAGTTCAACATGATTCCTCCTAATGCAGTCTTAAAGAGGTGGTGCCATAGTTTTGTACTTTTTCTGGTTTTCATGTGTCTAGGAGGTTGACAGTACTTCATTAGATCCCCTGGTGTGGTTGTTATGAGCAATTATGCATTCTCTTTTTATTTGGGTTTTTAGCTGGAGGATGCCACCTGCTGGGTCAGACGTGCCGTTCCAAAAACACCCATACTTATTACATCATAGAATCAACCCCTCCCCTAATTACCATTCACCCAACACACGTGGGTGTGGCTAACTTCAGCTGGGTCATCACCCACCATGACAACCACGCATACCAATGAACTGGTGGGTGTGGCCACATAAAAACATAATTTTAACTCTTTCTGCACACTTTTTTGGAAAATTCTTCCTCCTAGTATAATCATAATAGTAGATAATCATATTTTATAGCCCGGGTGAAAATCATGCACCCCATCTTTAACCTTCAAGTTGTCTGGATTAAATCGCTCCAGCCCCTTGCTACGATTTAAAAAACACATTATACAGTAACACACCATACCTCTGTAATGTTTGGGGACTGTTTATTGGCTGCTTGTTGATGTGCGTCAGCAGCACACATATTCCATTAAACTGGTTCACACTCGCTGGACTCCTCTGGACGCGAGCAATTAACGCGCTGGAAAAGCAGCATGGGTGTTAATTGCATTAATCTGGTGGCCCTCGGTGGACCGCAGGCAGGCCGTCTGACACTGCTGATACATTCAAATGCCCAGGAGCCTTGGACACACTCGCTAATATTTCCATCTCGCTGGACTTAAAAGCGGTGGTTCTCAAACTTTTTTAATTTCATGGATCCCCAGTTAGCCTCAGCGTTAGGTCACGGGCGCCCTTAACCCAGAGCAGGGGTGGTGCAACTTTGATGATGGAGCGAGAGGGCCACTATATTTCCACACTCACTCCAGAGGGTCACATTGCATAATTATGCCGTCGGGCAGAAACCTCTTATCTCTGTGTTTTATCTTTTTTTAAGTAAATTAATGTCCTACTATGTTACAAAAGAGTAGCAAAAATAGCCGGTCTGTTTTGAGCTTGTAGATTTGCTATTTTTTAATTGGAATCCTACAGTATGTTGTTGTTGTTTTTTTCATTGGTATCCTGAAAAGAAGTTAATACATTTAAAATGTGTGTAAAGGTGAGCATACAAATGGCTACCAAATGGGGTCCATTTGGTCCAATTTGTACACTCTCCGAGTTAAAAGACCTACAGTATAAGGCTTCATTTGGTTCATATCATAACTATCACAGCCATTTAGCTGCAGGGTCCCCTGGAACCCACTGGAACATCCTCAAGGACCCCTGGGGGTCCCTGGACCGCACTTTAAGAACAACTGAACTATATCAATTCTAGAAAATAATAATAATAAAAGAATATGTAAAACGTACATCCTGGTTGGACATCTCCCAGTAGGGCCTCTCTCCGTATGACATCACCTCCCACATCACGATGCCGTAGCTCCACACGTCACTGGCCGACGTGAACTTCCTGTATGCGATGGCCTCTGGAGCCGTCCAGCGAATGGGGATCTTCCCACCCTGTAGATAAAAGACACTTTATTTTACTTATTTAACTACGGTAGCCAGTACTGGACAGCGTAAAAACCACCCTTAAACCATTGTAAAAAAAACAAAAAAACGAACAAAGAAATCTCATCCAGTGTGAAGTGAGCGGTGCGTTAATTTGGTCATTGGTCATGATTGGTTCACATACAAGCCAAAACGGATGGGTATACACAAGAAGCCAGATGTAAAAGCGGTTAGCACGGCACACACACACTCCCCTCGATCTGTGGTAAGAAACACCGAAATAGGGGCAAGGGACCGAGATAGAGGCGCAGAGAAAGAGATGTGAGAGAGAGAGAGTGTGTGTGTGTGTGTGTGTGCGCGCACTACTAAAGACAGACAGGGAGAGAGAAGCACACACTCAGAGGTAGCTTAGTAGTGAATGACAGGAAGCTGGATGCTCAGGCAGCAGAACCCACTGCTAATTGGCTGTTGGGGAGACTGGGCTGAGTGCTAATTGGCTCTCCTCCAGGATTCAACATCCTGTCTCTGGCGGCTGTCAGCTCTCCTCTCAGCCCGAGACACAGCTCAATTTACAGCCCGCTGTGCGTGCATGCGTGTGTGTGCATGCGTGTGTGTGTGTGTGTGTGTGTGTGTGTGTGTGTGTGTGTGTGTGTGTGTGTGTGTGTGTGTGTGTGTGTGTGCGTGCGTGCGTGCGTGCGTGCGTGCGTGCGTGCGTGCGTGCGTGTGTGTGTGTGTGTGCTTGCGTGTGTGTGATAGAAAGAGAGAGAGAGAGAATGAGAGATAGAGTGTGACAGGGCGTCAGCTAAAGGACCGTGTTGTTTAATAATTTTCAACTTCTCGGTCCAAAGTTACATTTGTGTGCTCACCCGTCCCTCTCTCCATCCTCGCTCTCTCTTCCTCACACAGCGCACACATATACACACACACACACTATAAATATTATAATAGATACAGATGTCAAGAAAAATTACTATTATCGGAACCATCTCCTATCCCCTAAATGTACCCAAACATACACACATCAGGTATGTGCGTCGCTCTCTTTTCCCTCTCTCTCTCTCTCTCTCTCTCTCCCTCACACTCTCTTTCTCACTCTCGCAGACACACACTTTACAGTCACAACAAACATATTTTTTTATATATATATATAATTTATCCCACGATTTTGTAACCCATTTTTGACCCAGTGCCAATTATCTAATGTAATCCTGGGCTCTACACTCCCTCTGCAAACCTGGGGAGAGCAACGGACTGACCTCATGCTTCCTTCTATGCATGAGTAGTCCAAGCCGCTTCTTTTCACCTGACAGGAGGGGGAATTTCCCCCCGGCTGGATGTAACGCGTGGAAGGAACACGTTATTACAACCAGTTCCTTTCCCCTCCATCAGGCGCCCCGGCTGGCCAGAGGGAGGCATTATAGAGACCAGGATTACTGCATGTTTTTTGTGAGGGTACCTACCCTAGGAGACACGGGGAGAACATGCGAACTCCACACAGAAAGGCCCTTTCGCCAACCCCACAAGAAGTTAAGTCTTACCCGTGTTGTGTATGCGGCCTCGGGGTCGTCCTCTAGCACTCGGGACAGGCCAAAGTCAGAGACCTTAGACACCAGGTTACCATTGACCAGGATATTACGAGCTGCAAGGTCTCGATGGACGTAACCCATGTCTGATAAGTACCTGGAAAACAACAACACAGTGGACCTGGTCAAACTCTCTAGTCTCTACCTTAGCTCATACAAATACAATCCTCCACCTACTTTACATGTACTGTATACCTGTGACAACATGGGAATTCATTACTTGAGCCTGAAAAATACGTTGCGTGGCGATCTACAAGCTTGCAGAACTACAAGCTGCCAAAAGCTATTTTCGCCACAAACACCAGCGTATGACAGACCATACATTAAGCACGGAGGCTGCATATAATACGGAGATTTCGAGAATTTCCGAGTATAATGACATGCCCAAAATAAGGAACACCAGGTTGAATGTAGTTAACTACCTCATATCAACACAGTGGTCTGACATGTTTGCCCCGTTAGGCCTACATATGCCTCATGGCGGCAGTGGCTCAGGAGGTAGAGCGGCCAGAAGGTTCCCAGTTCGATCCTGGGCTCCTCCAGAGTTAGTGTCGAAGTGCCCTTGAGCAAGACTCTGAACAACTAATATATCCGATTAGCAGGTTGGTGCCTTGCATGGTTTCCTCCGCCATCGGTGTATGAATGTGTGTGTGAATGGGTGAATATAATGCACTATCATTGTAAAGCGCCTTGGATAAAAGGTGCTATATAAATGCACCATTTACCATTTATGGTTTACTTGACATTACTGCTACTTGACATCACAGTCAGTATCTTGAATCGATTCTGTGTTTGACTGGGAGCCTGTGAAGGTCACTTCACTATACATTTAAGTGTACAGAGTCTATACACTTAAACTTATACTATACACTTGCTGAGTGAGAAAACAATGTTGCATTAATCATCTGGGGACCCCTCAAAATAATGTGGGGACCCGACCCACAGGTTGAGAACCACCGATGTATGGCACTGTGTTAATCAATAATTGATCTTCTTTACCGTGGTCCACCAAATTGCACCATAGGTCAGGTATTGAGTTACAGATCTGATTCATCATCACTGTCGGTGGAAACCTTGTATGTCCAAAACTACAAGGAATTTTCTAATTCCATGTAAAAAATAAAACTAATAAAAAAATTGTGAAAATAGCTGATCTAAAAGTTCACAATCCATTGCATCGGGACCCGTTGTGAACTTCAGCTATCATCACTACTTCTAACTTCTGCTATTCTGCTATTTTCACTACTTGTATGCAATGCTCTTGTATAATGAAATAGGGCATTCATTTACAGAAAAAAAAAGATAAAATGTTGACATTTGGACATATGAGGTTTCTGCCCGACAGCAACAATAGGAAGTCTCATGGCCTTGTGTTGTTATTTGACGATGATACAGAGTATTGAGTTATTGAGGACAGAGTAGACTCTGGAGACAGACTGCTGGCTCACACAATTGTCTAAATGCTTCCATCTAACTGTGTTTACATTAGAAGTGCTGAAAAAGCAGTCGAAAATAAAGTGTATGTCTCCCCCACTTCCGTTTTGCCTCCTGTAAATCCTGTAAAGATTAGTCACAGTCTATCAGGTTTGCTGCTAAGCAGAAATAGAAATTCAAAAATATATTTCAAAGATATTTTCAAATATATTGTGAACAATAACAATAACAATACATTTCTCAGTGTTGTCTTGTTGTGGTTTTACCAATTACTTGTAACTATCTCTAACTTCGTTGTTTAAGATTACATGGCAGAAACATGTATCCTTTTTTTTTACTCTGTAAATAATATATCTCATGTCATTGTTACAAGTTGGGACTATGGATGAAAATGTGCATCCTTGCTAACTCTGACATATTTACACTGCAATCCAACTCTACTGCAGCAGTTTTGTTGCGGAGTTCATTAAAGGACGACTTCACCACTTTTCAACCCATCTTCATCAAATTGGTCCTCACTAATATTCATGATACAAATGCACCATTTCTTTCTACTCTGTCTGTGTCTCATGTGTCCCAGTGACATCATTGATAGGGAATAGAAACTGTATAGGCTTTCTATTCCTGAAAAGTTACAATGTTATAATGGAAGCCCTTGTTCTTGCGATAATAAAAATCAAAACATAAAAAAAAAAAATCTTGTTTAAAAGAATCTTCCAAACGATGATGTCACTGTCAGACGGTTTTCTGAACTCCCCAGAGCCCTCCCACAGACCAAGTAGGATTTTTTTTTTTTTTTTTTTTATCGTGAACATTAGTGAGGACCAATTATATGAAGATAGGTCCAAATAAACAAATAAAGTAAAGTACCGTAAGTAAATGTCAAACGGATTACAGCTTGCTGTCAACAACTTTTGCAAGGTGCGGTTACAGCCAATGTATAGTAGCATTCCAAGTCTGTGGAAGAGTTGTCTGCGTAGGTTGACAAAGTGAAACTACAGGCAGAGTGACATACAGTACAAACTGTATATACATAGACAGCCTCAATTGAATAGTTTCAGCTTCACGGCTCAACTAGTAAATGTTTTAATTTTATGTATCTCAGAGATAAATTAACACTTTTTTTTTTAATGTATGCTCATATACATGTACATTATGTGCGTGCATCGTGTGAGTTTACCTCATGCCAGATGCGATGCCACGAAGCATGCCAACCAGCTGGATCACTGTAAACTGACCATCATTTTTCTGTAAGAAGAGAGAAAGAGAGAGAGAGAGAGAGAGAGAGAGAGAGAGAGAGAGAGAGAGGGAGGGAGAGGTTGTTGTGTCAGGAAAGAGAGAGACACACAGTTTAACATTCATGTCATTCAGTTTATTCATGTCCACACATGGGACATTTGCATTTATAGCCTGGACATAAATATTACAGGTGCAGGTTACATTTACAATATCAAGGCATTTGTAGGCTACTCATGGAACAACAAGAATGTCACTCAGTACTCCGTGGGCACAAGCAGTAGCGTCTCTGCCATATATGGCGGCCACCAACCATGATAGTGAGACGGCACAACACTACAAGACACAAACACACACACACACACACACACACACACACACACACACACACACACACACACACACACACACACACACACACACACACACACACACACACACACACACACACACACACACACACACACACACACACACATTCTACTTTACCACTGTGCCACCCAAGTGCCAAAAATAAACTATAGGGATGGCCACAGTTACCTACTGTACATACCCAGGTTGATAAGTGGTTAATAACCAGGATCCTCTGTCATAACTCTATCACAAAGGTTCCCAAGGCCCACTTGAAAACTTCGAAAACATTCGCTGACCACCCTTTCGGCATGCCGTGCTAAGCGGTCTTTTCAGAGGATCTTTATTTTAATGATCAATCATCCGCGTTAATATTACTGTGAGAGTCTCTAAGAATTGACCCAAATGGACCCTTTCCATTTGGGCCAATCGTTACACTCTCACAGCTACATATTAGTACCACTGAGGGTTGTACTGTGAGGGCTCAACAGGCACGACTGTAACCCATGAAGGACACACAGCCTGGGCTCGGACCACGAACCCTGCACTCAACAATCACCACATGACCACCAACGCAGAGCTGAGCACAGCCATGTCCACGTCACTGCTTGATAAAGATGCCCACCCCCGCTCTCATCCAACTGGCTCAGTGACAGGCTTTCAGCAACACTTTATACGTGGTCGTACAACACTGTCCCTGTACCGCAGCCAGGTTGAGCGAACTCCCGCTCCAAGGTCAAAGGTCATTCGACGATACTTTCTCAGATTTTAACCACATGGACCATAGCATCCCTATTCTGGGGGCGAACATTTGCCCAAAGTAGTAGATCTACTAGCTCATAGCAGGAACATAAAGTAGCCTATGCTATGTTAGTTCTACTGATCCAAGCCGGAACACAATCATTAAAATAAAGATGCTCTGAAGATGCACACGGCCCACCCATCTGACCAAGGCCGTCGCACAAAAGTAGTGAAAACAGCAGATCTACAAGCACACAACGCCTCGCGGTGCGAGGCGTTGTGTGCTTGTAGATCGGCTGTTTTCACTAGTTTAAATCATTTTTTAAATGATAAATACGAAACAAACAGTTTTGGAAATACAAGGTTTCCACCCGACAACGACGAAATATAACGCATGTAATTGGGCCACTGGCTTGTCACTTGTCATGATCTGAAATGGCAAATCTTTGAGTAGCAGCAGCGCTATGGAGAGAGATCTCTCTCTATAGCGCACAATGAGGGCCTCTCCAACTCTTTTTCCCGGGCTGAATCAGGGGCCCAGCACGTCCCTGTTTGGAACTACTGCCCTAGTTGACCACAATGTACAGATTGTTATTTCAATGGCATATTGAGTAACTGAAGCTATAGGTTCTTGGTTTACCTTGGAACCTAGTTTCCTGAGGCACTACACTGTCCCTGCATTCTATGTATGAGATAAGCCACCCGGAATAAGATTGTCTGCTAAATTGCTACAATGTAGTTGTACTTGATCATTCAACTAGTATATAGGGCTTACTCGTTTTTCAATAGTATCCAACCATATTTTGGACGAGATACTTCCACTGATGTTTAACCTTGGTTTCAGTGTGGTAGGGTCATGGGCTTTTTGATGGATAGACAGGACCCAGACAGTTTGAGTCAATGACATTGTCTATCTGGCTGTGTGCCTCCATTACATGGCTTTCCCACAGCGCTGTGTCCTATCTCCCCTCTTCTCTGTCAGGCAGAGACTTTTCATCACCATATTAACCACCATATCGTCGTTGTCGGGTGAAAACCTTGTATGACCAACACCGTTCGTTTTGCATTTATCATTTTAAAAATGATTTAAACTAATGAAAACAGACGATCTGTAGATCGGTTGTTTTCACTACTTTTGTGCGACGGCCTTGTGTGATGAAGCAGGGCTTTACTTTGAGAAAGAACGGACACATTTGAAACTTGGAGATACAAGGTTTCCACCCAACAACGACGATATTCTGGAAGGGAACAGTATCTTGCGACGGGTCGTGAGCTTGTACTGTAGATCGGCTATATTTGGTGAAGAGATTTGGTGAACACGGAAAAAAGCAGTCCTAGCACAGAGCCAACTCAAGTCCAGTCTTTTTAAGTGTTTTTCTTTTTTTTTTTTTCAGACCATACAGCTACGAGATTATACACCAATGGCAGCGGAATTTATTATCATTATTACTTATTCTTATTGATATTCTGAATTGTGCAAATGATACCATTATATTAAGTTTACTTCAAGAGGGGGAGTTTGAACACTGCCATGGGATGTGAGATTTTATAAGTCGTGCAATGGAATGGATGTTTTCTTAAATTAAATGTGTCCAATACTAAAGCCGTGCATTATAGATTTGAGGGTTTTAGACAGTTTTTTGACAGTTCCATCACAGACTGTCACAGGGCATGGATTAGAGTGTGTCAGAAGTACTTAGGCATCCTCAATGATGACAATTTGACATTTAACGACTGATGAAATCTACAAAAAGGGCCTGACAAACTTTCAGGTGTTAGATCTGACAAAACAGTTTTACAGCTCTATGATTCATCTGTTACAAGTTATCTACATTCATAATAAGCAGACAATGAAGAAAGTCGGTACCATTCTACAAAGCTGTTGTACAAGGATGTACAGTCTGTACAGTACACTCTATTAATTGTGAGGCCCGATGTAACGTGGACATGATGGACACGTTGTGAGCTTGTAGATTGGTTATTTTTGGCTAACGTTCCCCCCCCCCAGAATAGGGATGCTGGGATATATAAGTGGTTAAACGGCAAGTATAAAAGTTATTGAAGACTTTTTAAGACTGTCCATATGGAAACAGATATAAGTTTTACTCGTTAGATGATGTATCTAAGGGGGAAAGATTTACAATTTTGACATAAATGTAAGGTACTGTGTAGTAACAATGTACTTCAGGGGTGCCATGGATGACAAAGTTATTTACAGGGAGGCCCAGCTGCAGCCCAGGGCTCTGGCACCTATTCATTTACAAATTAAGCACTGGTGAAAGCGTGTTCTCCTCCTCCTCTCCTGTCTGGGGTCATGCCCATGCAGTAGAGTTATATAAAAAACAGAAAGGAGACATTTTGGGAATGTGAATGTGATTGCACTGACTGCAAGCCGCGAGGAATCCACTGGGAAATGAATTCCGTCTTGGCTTCCCACATGAAGAACGAATACAGGAAGAATATATTATTTGTACTAGAAAGTTCTGGTCTTGATGAATTCTGTCACTCCTGTCTGATGGGACATTATATTGTCCAATCAGAAAAGGGACAGAAAAGGGACAGAAAATTGACGGAAAAGGTTACTGAAAAGATCCATTGAACTCAATGGGCCAAAAATGTTAACAAAAAACTGTAGCTTTACTTTAGCTGGCATAAAAGCTCTCGGACCAAGAACAATAGTGTGTTGCCTATAGCAACCACACTAACTAGAGGACGAACTGATAGCCCCCAGCTATCAATTTTCATTGTTTAACGGTAATCCATTTTATTGACTTTGTATGCCATGTAACACATGTAACAGGACATGCCACCACATTGCCTTCGCGGATTGGCCAAGGTTTGCATGACTTCGGTGCCTCTGTAGCGATATAAGCGCAATACCACTTCTGACACTTTTACAGTACACAATACTTCCTATACATTGTTATCCATGGTAGTCATGGGTGAAATGTCTTCCGGTATGTTTTGCTGGACAGTGAATCTCAGTAAAGCACCAAAGACAACCATGCACCCTGCAGTGGCAGTGGAACACAGGGTGTACTCTTTTGGAGGGTACGGCAACAAGAGCGACAGAGTTGATGTGCACGCCTTCAACACAGTGTCTTTGCGCTGGAAGAAGTTGCCCCAAGTAACGAAGGGAACGTGGAAGAGAAGAGAACGTCTCCTTGAGGTGCCCTCCAACCGCTTGTACCACACAGCTGTGCTCATAGACTACGTATACATGTGGGGGGGAATAGTAGATTTTGTGATCGACAATTACAGCAATAAGGCGATGGACATCTCGGGGGTAAACTGCAATGTGCTTTATGCGTTTGATGTTGACACACACAGATGGTTCAAACCTGAGGTTTCCGGGACTGTTCCGAAGAGGAGAAGCATGCACTCTGCCTGTGTCTTGGGGAAGGTCATGTATGTCTATGGGGGATTCAACATGCTGACTGGGCCCACTAATGACATCCACAAGCTGGACACAACCACAATGGTCTGGTCTTTAATTAACACCGGAGGAACTCTACCATCCGCTTCATCATTTCACTCTGCCACCATCATCGGGACAAAGATGTTTGTGTTTGGGGGCGTAGGCGACCAGGACCTGATAGACAACAACAACATAAGAGTGTTTGACACAGAGACCAACTGCTGGCTGAGCACGCCTTCAGAACAGCTTCTTCCAGAAAGCCGTATGCGTCATTCAGCCTTTGCCTACAATGGAGAGCTGTACATATTTGGTGGCGACAACTTTCCTCTGGACCGGGAATTCAATGATCTGTGGAAATTGAACCCGGAGACCTTCTCGTGGAAGAAGGTTGAGCCCATGGGGAAACGCCCGTGTCGGATGAGTCAAGAGTGCTGTTGCATGGTTGGAGATCGTATCGTCCTCTTTGGAGGATGTCCACATGTCCACATCTTAGACTTACGTACAAGTCTGAAGACATTATGCAAGCTGGCAGTACTTCAGTATGGTCTGGAGCAGTCGGGACTCCCACGTGATCTTAGGTGGGAGCTGACAGCCATGACCAGTGGCACCTGGCCCAAGGTGCCGATGATAAAAAAATGTGTTGACTCTGTGAATACCGTCCTAACACTCTTCAACCTGCAGCCGATACGCCTTTAACTAAATTATCCAAACATAAAACTAGTGCACTATAGTGTACCATATTATTGTCTACCCTATTTAAACATACCAGCACTGAGACACTAGATTGATCTCTATACTGGTAAATAACTAACAAAAATAATAAAAATCAAAATCAAAAGCCTCCAGCCCGCTAAGGTCATCTATGAAGTATGACTTACATTTGGGCAAGTAGCAAAAAAAGGAGGAGCCGATAATTATCTCCACCAGACCAAAGGTGCCGATAATTATCTCCACCAGACCAAAGGTGCTGATAATTATCTCCACCAGGCCAAAGGTTCAGATAATAATCAAGGCTGCGTTTCTTGCAAAATGTGTTCACTGCGTGGATATAGTTCTAAACCTGAACCTGTCAATAAACCAACCCTCTAGACTTAGTAAACTGGACCTGTGTTGGCTCAGTACTTGGATAGCTTGTTTTCCTCTACAACAAATCTTTGCCAAAAATCTACAAGATCAAAACACATTGGTGTTTTGATTTTGTAGATTGGCTATTTTTGGATGTTCCCCAAAGAATATGGATGCTGGGGTTCAAGTGGTTAAACTAAATAATCCAAACATGTTTTCTACGGATATGTATTTGTATGTATCTGTAATTTGCAGACCCCCTTGAAAACAAGATGGTTCATCTGAAGAGGTTATTCCCAATAAAGAAATGTAAATACACACATGTATAAACATGACACTAGTGCAGAACCCTACCATATTATTGTCTACACTGTTTAAACATAGCCAGCACTGAGATAATAGATGGATCTCTATTGGGATCTCACAATCACAATCAACAAATATACAGACCAAAATATAAACTTTTCCATGTCAAGGGATTAAACATGTCAATCATGGATGTATATTAACCCTGGCATCCCTATCGGGAACCTTTTTAAAATCGTAATAAAAAATTCAAAAATAGAAGATCTACAATCGAGATCGGCTATTTTTGTTATTTATTGTTAGACAAAGTAGGTTAAGAAGTGTCAACCCCTCTTTTTTTTCCAACTCACAACAGCATTCCCTGTATGGCAGGGGTGCCCAAAAGGTAGATTGTGATCTACCAGTAGATCACCAAGGGTGTGCAGGTAGACCACATGCCTCTGAAAATATATAAATAAAATATAAAAAGAATATGTCAATATGACATCAAGAAGGGCCTGTCAGCTCCCTTCATGGCTTATAAAGTAGGCAAACCTCCAATGCAATACTTTGCTCAAGAGTCAGTAGCATTACAAAGAACGCCAAAACCTACCACTTCCATACAGAATGGGATGAAGACATTTCCCCCAGTTTTTCCCATTTATTTCCCCCTTACAGTGTGTTTGTCTAAAATGGAACGCCAGTGCTGCTATTCCAAAGCCTCCCTCAGGCCCTCAGCTAAAACATTTTGGATGGGTAGATCATGTTGAGCTAGTCATTTTAAAAGTAGATCTCACATCAAAAAAGTGTGGGCACCCCTGCTGTATGGCATTTCGTCCTCTAAGTACCGTCTCTTGCCTCTCGCCATAAAAAAATAAATGCTATCATCCCATTTCACAATCACACAATTTCCCCCAAATCATAAATCCTCTGCATCTTCTCCTCTTTTTCCATGCTCTCTTCTTCCCATATAATTCTCATCTTCCACCATTCCAAAAACATTCCTCCTCTCTATAATCCTCCTCCTCTTTATTATATCTTTCCTTTATTCTATTCCCTCATAATCCTTATTCTCCTCTTTTGTCTCCTTGTATTCTCCTCTTACCTTGAGGAAGGTATCCAGAGATCCATTCTCCATGTACTCAGTAATGATCATCACAGGCTTGCCTGAGAAACAAGACATTGGAACATACTTTATAAAAACTAAAACCAAAACAAATACCGTACAAAATGACATACAGAAATGAACATTAGTTTGTCTTTTGGCCGTCAAATATGGTACATGAAGTGCTGGCTACTTGCTTTAATAAGGAAAGGATGTGCATTTCCCTGCTAGTAAAAATAGGCTTTAGGCCCAAAGATTAGTGAGTGTCAATGGGGAGGTAAAAAAAAAAAGTCAGAGCTTAAAAGCTGTTTACAGTCTACACTTTGAGTAAACCTTCCACAATGCTTTAGTGTTTAGTTCATCAAATCTTAAACAAAAAACTAAACAAAGTTTAGTTTACCACTGATTAAAGCCATACTGTGTTAACCTTTTTGCAATTAAACAAAAGTTATTTTTGATGGCCATTTTTATTATTACTATTTTCAGCAAAGAGCTTTGGTGTAGAGGGGGAAAAGAGCAGACTAAGTACAGAGTGAAAGGTCAAGTTTACAAAGTATTGATGCGGTTCAAGTGGTTAAATATCTGAAAACACATTGACATGAATCCAAAATACACTGACGATTGTGCTGTCAAACAATGAAACTACATGGAATCTATGATAAGGTTGTGGGTTCTGCTTCATCTTTCTCTCAGCTAGGGGGTCCTTGGCCTGAAAACATGGAAGACCCCTGCTTTAAATCACTTCTCGCATAGGGAACGACATGCTGACCACTCACTCTTGGTGACCACCCCCTCCAGATGGATGATGTTTGGATGGTCGAATTGACCCATGATTGACGCCTCCCAGAGGAAGTCCCGCCTCTGCTGCTCGGTGTAGCCCGCCTTCAGCGTCTTGATGGCCACCTGGATCTCCCGTTTCCCAGGCAGCCTCAGCGGACCGCTGCACACCTCTCCAAACTCACCTGAGAAACAAGGGACATGGGGGCAGAGGGCAGAGTGGTTGAGACATATACAGATGTGCCATTTCCAAACTTCACACGTCCTGCCATTGGCAAGACAGTTGTTTTTCAGGGGATTTGCAGAACATTGAGCTTGTAGATCAGCTTTCTTTTGCTATTTTTATGACCTTCTCTGACTTCGAAGGTTTAAATCTGCTTTTAAATGAGAATGGAGTGGTTTCTTGCCATTTGCGAGTTTCTGCAAAAATAAACCTATGGAAAAAATGTATTTGCAGGACATTTTCAGGAAAAGATCAGTAAATACTGAAGAGCTGCACTTCACTCCCAGACTGTCTCCCCATTTCCTGATGTACCCCATTCTACACAGTACTGTCCAATAAAGGCAGAAAAGACCCCCCCAGCTTGGCTCATGAGGTAAGAGAACAAACACGTTCCCAGCCAGTGGGCCAGCAGGATATTGCAAGTGGACCACTTGCAAAATATCGAATAACCGGCAAAACGTATTGATAATACAGCATTAATAGTGGAAACGTAACGTAAAAAAGTAAGGTAGAGGTGTTTTTGAGCGGTGCTAACCGCTCCTACATCTGGCTTTGTGTGTATGTCCGTCCGTCCTCATGTCGCTTAATGAGATTATCTTGAAGTGGTCGGATGAAAGCGGAAGCTTTTGATGGGCCTGGGCCCTGATCATTTTCAAAATATTGTGAACGAAAAAACATTAATAAGTAGCACTTTAAGAAAGATAACTAACTGCAGAAAGTTCAGAGTAATGCATAATTACATCTTTGGGAGGAAAATGGAATGATAAGACGGAACTACTTAAAGGCATTTCTCTCATCATACACAGGCGCTGTCAGTACACGCACGCACGCACGCACGCACGCACGCACGCACGCACGCACGCGCGCACACTTTGTATACTCACCAGCTCCTATGACCCTCTCTATGGAGATGAAGGAGACATCAATCTCCTGGGCGAATTCATGAACTGCCTGGTTGGGGTCCTCATAGGTGTGGGGGTCAATGTAGGTCCGGACCCCTGGGAACTTTACTGTGAATACAAATGCATACGGACCTTTAACACATAGTCCCAAGCAATATACTGTAAGTGGTAAGACAGAATTCATTTCCCAGAGGAATCCACTGGGATTAAATTTTTCAAAAAATCTCAAAAAGTATAAATATTTGTAAAGAGCAATAATAACTGCGTAAAAAGGTGGACAAGTTGAAGTTTGAACGACATTTCTAGCTATCAATTGAGGACAACTAGTGTGTGCTCGCTAAAGTGAGCCCAGAATTACAGAATGTAGAATAATTGTTATTTTGATCAACGTTTGCCTGTTATCATTCCTATGGTAGCACATCAATACACGATAACAAAATATTCTACGTTTTGGGTCTGAGAGGCTAAATCTCATCAAATGCTGGTCCGTGGCTCAAATGCCATTAAATAATGGACCGTGACATTAAAAAGTCTGAAAGCCACTGAAATACGGTATGCATACTGTACAGTTCTGTACAGTGCACTTCAGAATCTGAGTGACATTTTCTGGGCGGGATGGGGTGCAAAGTCCACGCCTCTGCATTTGATATTCCCCTCTGGTGGTTCATTGCGGGCGGGGTAGTCTCTCGTAGCCAGATGATCAGAGATCTCCGCAGCTGATACAGCATGTCTGGGGACGTCCGAGTTCACAGAGTGGGCTTGGAGGACGCCGGGGGAAAACCAGCGTCAACAAACGACACAGCAGGTACAATGGGTAACTCCATAACCGGGTGGGGCATGCATTTCCAACTTGCATCGTTCCCGAGGATGCCAGTATTGTGGGGAGTGTGAATTCCTGGATCACACAACTATTTCTAATTCTTAATGACAAATTATGGTCGCCTGCAACAGTTCCAAAATCACAGGATTCCACCCCGAATAAGGTCCTGGGTGATCATTTTACTCTCTCAATCCCACAGCCCAGTGGAGTCAGTTCAGCAAAAGCTAGGGTATGGCAAAGATGGGAGTCCTCATGGAAAATATAGGCATTACATTTTGGATAACACGGTTCTATTGTGAAAATAGCAGATCTACATGCTCACAACGCCTCGCGCTGCGAGGCGTTGTGAGAATGTAGATCGGCTATTTTCCCAATGTCTAAAAAAAGAAAAAACACTTTTGTCAAAGTTTTTTACACAGGTTTCTACGGTTTCTTGGGCTGGATATGGCAGCCTGGTTTTTCAAGTGCAGCTAAACTTAGCATGTTAGTAAACGTGCCACAATTAACAATAATGCATTGCACCTGTGCAGCTGACCTGCGGAAACTGGTAATATACCATTTTGTCAAGCTGGGGAGAATACAAGTGTGGAGAATATAATTATAATACTGTACCTTGTTAACTCATTTGCTGCTATGGCCGAGGAGCCCGAAAAAATCCCGATGTACGGCCCTGCCATGCCCGAGGAACCCGAGAATTTCCCGTTTTTGAAAAAAAAAAATATATTTCTTTTTTCAAAAAAAAAACCAATTACCCCAGAAAATGTAGTAGGCATTATAGCATCGCGAAATTGCATGTTTAACCCCCATAGCAACCCCATCTTTCAAACATGGCAGCCATCTTTGTTTACATTTTAGGAAAACATAATGGCTGCCATCTCATGAATGCCTGAACGGATTTCCATTCGGATTTTTTTGTTTGAAAGCTGTGAGCAATGTGGACACACGTGGTGCATTATCTAGGCATGGGTGTGCATGATCCGTGCACTATGAATTACATGGAAGTCTATGGAGACAGGGGCATATGAGAGTACGAAGGTATTGTTAAATGGTAGCAAATGAGTTAAAGTGACCATTATGTTAAATTTTGCATTTGTAGTTATTTTACTGTAATTTAACAACATAATAACCAGCGCAGATAGACAAAGAGAGATTCATGGATTTATATTTAAAAGTAACTTTTATTTTCCGCCCTGGACCCAGGGTATGGCAGCTGCATACCCCTGCCATACCCAATTGACGCCCCTGCCACAGCCTGAAGGGACTGATTTGCGATTGGCTATTTAGTTAGGCTTACTGAGAGGATAGACGGCTTCCCATGGCCAGGAAGGTCTTTTGTCAGGCCAACCAGCCGACCACGGCTGCAACTTCATCACTCAGTGACAGTCAGTCAAAGTCTGTAGGTCTCCTGGGCTGGCCCTGCTTGGCCTCAGCCAAAAAAATCCCAAAACGTGGTCAAATATTTTAAGCTGTCGCTGCCCATCAATCATGTCACTGTAGCTTGGTGTGCCCTCAGCTGATACACACATGCAAACACAGCCTGAATCTCTTTTGCTATCTCTCACACGCATACCCATACACACAAATACAAGCAGCGGACTTAGAGCTGTGTCATTCAAAAGAAAATTGCTCCTGGAATTAAGAATTTTGACTTGGCAAACACCCCATACACGCACGCACACACACACACACACATGCGCGTACCTACAAGGATGAATGAACTAACAGAGACCTGACCGGTGTTTGAACCCAGTACTGTACGTCTATGTTTAAACTCCGGCCGACCTCAGACACACAAGTGTGTACGAGTGCACAAAAATACACATGGGTTGAAACTACAACAGAACACATTGACACACACACGCCACACACACACGCACGCATGCACGCACACAAACACACGCAAACACACACACACACACACACACACACACACACACACAGAGGAGAATTCCAGTCTAAATGGCCTTTTTACCTTGTTTTGTTGTTATTTTGTCTCCAAAAAACTGGTCCAGGTGTTGTTTTATCAAAAAATGCATTATTGTCCATTTTGGCCAACCCACAGCCCACAAAACGGGAGCAGCGGGGCTTATGCAAATCCGCTTATTTCCATCGGTTTAAAATATTTTTTTGGCTCATATCACACCTTCATATACACACTATAGACGTAGCAACAACATTATACTCCAGGCTTACATCATTGTTGAGATTCTGCTATAAAACGGTTCACTCACGTTCGAAATCTTGTCTCGCGACACTTCCCGAATCGCATTGAATCCAATAGGAATCGGAACTCTCGCGAGACGAGATTTCGAACGCCCATTTTACGGCAGAACCTCAACAATAATGTTAGCATATCACTGTGTTTATAAAATATATACGAAATAATGGATTTTAAAGCGATGGAAATAAGTGGATTTGCATAAGCACCGCGCTGCTCCCGTTTTGTGGGCTGTGGTCGGGTCAGACAAAATGGACAATAATGCTTATTTTGATAAAATAACATCTGGACAAGTTTTTTGGAGACAAATTAACAACAAAACAAGCTAAAATGCCTAAGAAAGCCATTTAGACTGGAATTTTCCTATGAGAGGACACTTACTGTGGCCATTGTGAAAGTGCATCTTCTCCTCTTCGGGATCTTGCTTGGCCTTGCTGTAGCCACAGCGCCTAGAAGGAAAGAGCACAGAAAAAACACTTACTTTACACTCGCACCTGTGACTAATTATAAATGAGCAGCCCACGCATGCACATCACATTAAAACTCCTCACAACAACATTTTCACAGTGAGAGGGGTTTCAAAGAGCCGTTCAAGTATCACCAGACGCAAACCACAGTGTAAATGGTTGACCTTCATGTGTGGAGTGACCTCTGATATTGGCTTTTCAGCACCTAGGGGAATTTGTCCTTTTTACAATCAGTGGTTGTTGTTTTTTTATTACAGTCCCCTGCAACTATTGCAGAAGATTGCAGTTTTGACCGGTGAGAAGGCCTTTACTGCAATACAACTTCAACTCACGGTTAACGTTGAGGATTTGATGGCGTACGCACTTCTTGCAATTTACAGAATGTCCCCTCAAAGGACTTGAATCCCAAATTATTCTGAGACCAAAAACATTCAGTACGTTTTTTTTATAATCTCAAGAGTTACATTTTCAAGGCAAGCACTGAAAAACTGACAATAAATAACACGACTTTGCCCAGGCAACCAGGGTTAACCAAAACATTCATCTCAAGTACACCATGCTACAACAATACAAAGACCTCCACACAACACCACAGCAATACAAGACATTCACCATTTTCACAATACAAAACCAGCACACTACACCACAACAATACAAGACTTCCAATTGCATACCTCGGTACATCATACAAGAGCTCTGTGTGTGTGTCTCTGTGTGTGCGCGTGCACGTTTGTGTTTCTATGTGGAGACCAGACAGCTTCTTCTTGTCAATATTTAGACAAGCAGCATCAGAGATAGACCAGATTAAATGTGGACATTGATTTTAAACTTGATCCTTTACACAAACATATATACATAAACACACAAACACACACACACTCTCACACACACACACACTGCATGCACGTCACACACGCACACATACATTCCTACCATATTATTTATTCACTTAAGCGTCCAACTACTATTATTATTATTATTATAACCCCCCCCCCCCACACACACACACACACACACACACACACACACACACACACACACACACACACACACACACACACACACACACACACACACACACACACACACACACACACACACACACACACACACACACACACAGAGGAGTCCTGCCCAAATCTTTCCCATCACAGTGTGGTAGCCAGGGTTACTGGGTGAGCAGCTGGGTGCTCTGGCTGGGAGGGCGCGGGGGGGGAGAGATGGGACGATTGTGTGTGTGTGTGTGTGTGTGTGTGTGTGTGTGTGTGTGTGTGTGTGTGTGTGTGTGTGTGTGTGTGTGTGTGTGTGCGTGTGCGTGTGCATGTGTGTGTGTGTGTGTGTGTGCGTGCGTGCGTGCGTGCGTGCAGTCTATGCATGCGCCTTGGGAGGGGGGGTCATTCAGTGTTTGGTTTTCTGGATACGATGAGTCAGGGGGGTTTAGTGCTTGTAGTCCGGGAGGCAGGCCCAGCGGCAGCCCTCATAATGTCGTCTGCTTACTTTTTTTCACTATTATTTCCTGTTAGCATATACCTTGGGCCATCACAAGTTCATACTGAACACCCCCAACTCGGGGCCGTTTGGTCGCAGGGGCCCAAAAACCAATTTTTTGGTACCTGTCTCTGGCGAAATTATGTAAATGTATAAAATAATTCACTAAAATTACATACATTGTCACACACGTATGAAATTTGGTATGGAGTATCCTGACACATAGGGGTAAGTGGCAAAATAGGATTATAGTGCTTACTACCAATGTATTTTAAGATATCACCCTCAACATCCCCAGAAACACAATAAAATTGCTGTCCGCTTGACACATTATCATCAAATATGATCATTTTCAAGCAGGTTATGGTGAATATAATGACCTCTCCTGTATATAGAAGACTTCCCACATTCATAAGCTTCAATTTGAGCCCAAGATGATCTTCTCATCTTCAGAATTACTGTTTCTGTAGCCAAAATACTGCACTATACCTCAAATCGGAGAAAATATAATATTCAGTCAGTAGCTTTACAGAAGCCTATAATCCAACAATGGGTTCACAAGTACTGCTGTTTGAAGTTATAAACATGAAAAATTAATACTAGCAGGGAAGCAAATGTTGTTAAATGTTATTAAAAATATGTTTGATATGCACAAAATAGCTTGTTGCAATACAAAAATCAAACATCGGTTCGACGTGGAGCGGTGAATCTGAGCAGCTATATCCTGTGTGTGTGTGTGTGTGTGTGTGTACTGTGTGTGTGTGTGTGTGTGTGTGTGTGTGTGTGTGTGTGTGTGTGTGTGTGTGTGTGTGTGTGTGTGTGTGTGTGTGTAGGGACAGGTTATTTAAACGACAAACTGTACTGTACTGTACCTTACTGTATTGTACCTTACTGTACAGTAGTACCATACTGTACCTAACTATACCTAAATGTACTGTACCTTACTGTATTGTACCTTACTGTACTGTACCTAACTATACCTAAATGTACTGTACCTTACTGTACTCTATCTTACTGTACTGTACCTTACTGTACCTTACTGTACTGTACCTTACTGTATCGTACTGTAGTATAGTACGATACAGTAAGGTAGAGTAACTGTACCTTACTGTACTGTACTGTATCTTACTGTACTGTACTCTACCTTACTGTACTCTACCTTACTGTACTGTACTGTACTGTACCGTACTGTACCTTACTGTACTGTAAGCTCTCATAGCATAGAGTGGAGCATATAAGCACTATAAGCCTATACTACTATAAACACTTTTGACCACAACAAATAGTGTAAAAGCGATAGCTTGTTTTGGTCAAAAGTGTTTTTATTTTTCATGAATCCGGTACTAGTTGTCGTTACAAACACATACAAGCCATCACACTCTGCTTACCAGATGTTATGCTTTTATGTATTTTGCCAAGTCCCGGAAAAGATGCCCTGTGATTGGCCATTACAGTCACTTTGACTGGCCAAATGCTCACCCCAAAACATTATTATGAGATTGTGGTGGCTTGTGTGGGACAACCAAGGCATGGATGTGTTTGTAATGACAACTAGTAACACACTCATGAAAAAGAAAATCACTTTTGAACACAACAAATAGTGTAAAAGTGCCGGGTTCTGCTGTGGAAACTGGACAATAGCATTTCTACCTAATAGACCCCATGGTCTTTTGGGATCAATATAAGTAGGACAATTAGCCTAGAAGTGATTTTTTAGGGCGGAGTTGTCCTTTAAGTTATACAAGTAGATGAGTGGAACTATGAACTCATCACCGTACCCCTTTCCCCCCATCAACCATAGTAGATGAGGGATGCAGTATGTTGGTTGGTAGGTAGTTAGATGAGGGATGCAGTATATGGTGGTAGATATGGTGGTTAGATGAGAGATACAATATGGTGGTAGATAGGTTGGTAGATGAGAGATTCAGTATGGTGGTAGGTAGGATGTTAGATGATGGATGCAGTTTTTTGGTAGGTAGGTAGGTAGGTAGGTAGGTAGGTAGGTAGATGAGAGATGCAGTATGGGGGTAGGTAGGTACAGTAGTTAGATGAGGTATGAAGTATGGTGGTAAGTAGGTAGGTAGGTAGTTAGATGAGGGATGCCGCATGGTGGCTGGTAGGTAGTTAGATGAGGGATGCAGTATGGAGGTAGGTTGGTAGGTAGTAGATGAAGGGATGCTGTATGGTGTCAGGTATAGGTAGTTAGATGAGGGATGCAGTTTGGCGGTAGATACTGTAGGTAGTTAAATAAAGTATGCAGTATGGTGGTAGGTACAGTAGGTAGTGCATCTGTAGACCACTTTAGTGCAACTGTAGAATGCTTTAGTGAATCTGTAGATCAAATGCATCTGTAGTCCACTGTAGTGAATCTGTATACCACTGTATGCATCTATAGACCACTTTGTCATATACTATGGATGCGGTATCAGTACTCGAGGTATCAGTACTCGCCCCGATACCAGCCTATTTTGCTGTACTCGTACTTGTCCGATTTTGCTCACAGCAGTGCCAGTCCATTACCATTTTGTCCTAAGACACAGTTTTGTGTGTGTTAGTTCAACTAATGAACAGTGTTTTCACCTTCTCTCACTCTAGGCATGACAACATAATTATTTAAAGCATTTTAATTTGGAGTGCCACACACTATTTAAGCACTTGTACAGAAACGTAACTTACAGTATCGGTATTCGGTATCGGCAAGTACTAAATTAAGTACTCATACTTGTACTTGGTCAGCAAAAAAGTGGTATCGGGACATTCCTACACTGTATAATGTCTATGAGACATTATTCCTGGCCCATTGCAGGAGGGACGCCCCGCCCCCAACAACCCAGTCAGTCTACAGGGTACTTCCGGGTTCTGTCAGGCAGTCAGGCATTCATGCATATGTTGCAAGTCAAATTATTTCCCTCAACTTTTATCTCGTTTTTTTTTAGCTGTACTGTACTTTCACAACTGCCCCCCACTGGGGGCCCCAAGGCTGAGGAATATCTTGCCCCTACACGTCAGAGCTGTACAGTCAATTGGTATTTTTCATCTTTATCAATCAAATATAGTATGCCTTTCCTTTACTGGTGCTGATGTTTTCTTTTTGTTCCTTGTATTCTTCTTTGTATTTTATGCTGTTATCTTTTTATTATATTCTATTGTTTTGTTTTAACATGTGCAGCACTTTGCGCGACCTGATCATGTTAAATGTGCTTTATAAATACATTTTGAGCTGTGCTGAGTTGAGATGCAGTATACTGTAGTGATCTATACATTAGATACGGTACAGTGGTCAATGTATGTGGTCTATAGATACAGTACAATGGTCTATATATGAGGTACAGTGGTCTATAGATGCACTACAGTGGTCTAGAATAGATGCAGATCTCATGCGGCTATTTCTTTTTTCATACCTCTCTCCCACAGGGGAACTTTTGCTATACTGTATTATTATTGTATTGCAAAGAGCTATTTTGTGCATATCAAATATATTTTTAATACCATTTAAAAACATTTGCTTCCCTGCTAGTGTTCATTTTTCATGTTTATAACTTCAAACAGCAGTACTTGTGAACCCATTGTTAGATTACAGGCTTCTGTAAAGCTACTGACTGAATATTATATTTTCTCCGATTTGAGGTATAGTGCAGTATTTTGGCTACAGAAACAGTAATTCTCAAGATGAGAAGATCATCTTGGGCTCAAATTGAAGCTTATGAATGTGGGAGGTTTTCTATATACAGGAGAGGTCATTATATTCACCATAACCTGCTTGAAAATTATCATATTTGATGATAATGTGTCAAGCAGACAGCAATTTTATTGTGTTTCTGGGGATGTTGAGGGTGATATCTTAAAATACATTGGTAGTAAGCACTATAATCCTATTTTGCCATTTACCCCTATCTGTCAGGATACTCCATACCAAATTTCATACGTGTGTGACAATGTATGTAATTTTAGTGAATTGTTTTATACATTTACATAATTTCGCCAGAGACAGGTACCAAAAAATGGGTTTTTGGGCCCCTGCGACCAAACGGCCCCGAGTTGGGGGTGTTCAGTATGAACTTGTGATGGCCCAAGGTATATGCTAACAGGAAATAATAGTGAAAAAAAGTAAGCAGAGGACATTATGAGGGCTGGGCCTGCCTCCCGGACTATTGCTCAGTCCCCTAACTTCCTGCTGTATTGTGGAAGGGGGGGGTCTGTGCATTTGTGTGCATGTTGGTATGATTGTGTGTGTGTGTCTGTGAGTGTGTGTGCGTGTGTGCGTGTGTGCGCGTGTGTGCGTGTGTGTGTGTGTGTGTGTGTGTGTGTGTGTGCACGCGCGTGCGTGTGTTAGCATGGCTCAGGGTGGAGAGATTGAGTGTTGACTTGCAAGGTTGCCAATTTAACCCTGTTAAGGGAACCATAATGGTCCATTTGCACACTCAGAGTTAAATCAACACGCAGAATGTTACTGTGTACCCTGAAACAGCCTTATGAGTGTTCATTTAACAGTATTAAATGAACACCCTGGATTTTATGGTCTACCATTCTGTGAAAGAAGCACAAATGCACTATGCGCAACTTTGTATGAATACATAGTAAAATGAGAATTAAATGAGTGATTCAAATAATGGCTGGGGTCAACATGGGGACAGACCGTTTAAATAACGATAGCAGTATGTACCGGTATGTACCGTTATGGATGGATGGATGGATGGATGGATGGATGGATGAATGGATGGAAGAGTAGATGGATGGATGGATGGATGGCCACTGGCCAGACAGATAGATTAAAAACGTGAACATTTCATGATGGATTGATGGATTTCTACATCAATCTATCCATCCAAACCCTCACACTCTCGTGACGTTCGATTAAAGAAAGAAAATAACCAAAAACAGGAGGGGGGTGGGGGGGATAGCCCATCTAAAAGCTCACAACGCATCGCGAGTAGAACTGATTTAAACATTTTGCCAAATTCAAATACTCCAAGTAAAAATACCTCAAAATTGTACAGTACTTGAGTAAATGTTACTTTACACCACTGGTAAAACATGAATGAACCACCATCTGTCCAGTAACAGCTTGCTAATGAAACAGAGGCCTTTTGCCATGTAATGGTAATTACAGTTCTATAAAATGACACAGACCACACATCTGCATGGCTTAAAACCCCCGCTGGCAGAAACATCTATCTATGGAGTTCAGTCTTTGCATGTAACCAAGAATGCTGACTCCATGGGAACAAAGAGCCGGGGCTTGTTTTAATGAATAAAGCGTTATTTTAACTAATCTGTAAGGTAGACTATATGTTAGTTAAAGTTATACCATGTAACTTTTTTTATAAAACAAATCTTAAAATTGTCCTAACTGTTAAATCGCTAAAGTTTTAGAACACCCACTCTGTTATTTTCAGCTTCTGAAGCCTTCTCTTTATATGTTTTCTATGAGTTGTGAGGGGGGGAGAATTTCCCGGCAAAATGATGTCATCTCCCACATGATACACTAACGGCCAATCACAGCGCAGATCATACACCACCGGCCAATCACAGCGAGTCTTGCTGTCTCTAAAGGAAGTAGCTTCCCTCAGCAACTGTGTTTACATTGGTGAAGGAATCTTGCTTGCTACTCCCTCAATCCTGGTCTAAAAATGACGGGAGAGGGCTCTACGGATGCGTATCGGCGAGGCGGAGGTGCTCGTGACGGCCGCGGTGGTCCGCGCGCGGCGACTCCGGCCGAAAAAAGCAATATCGTTACTGACCATTAGTTGAGCAGCTTCCACAGTACAGCTTTAATACAATGCAGGTAGTGGCTCAGGAGGTAACCAGAAGGTTCCCAGTTCGATCCCGGGCTCACCCAGCGTTAGTGTCGAAGTGTCCTTGAGCAAGACACTGTCACTCTAATTGCTCCCTTGCATGGTTTCCTCCACCGTTGTATGGGTGAATGTAATGCACGTCGTTGTAAAGCGCCTTGGAAAAAGGAGCTAAATAAATGCACCATTTACCAGTTACCATTTAGGTAAAAAGCACAAGTGCAGTACATGGCTAGCTCTTCCATTGATAAATGAAGTTATCTCTGGTAGTATACAATAGTTAAGGATTGCAGCTTTAACCTTGATCGATAAAGGGCAGTGACACTGGTTCATTCAGTGTGTGTGCGACTGCGTGAGTTTGTGTTTGCATGAGTGCTTGTTTTGTGCTGTGTGTGTGTGTGTGTGTGTGTGTGTGTGTGTGTGTGTGTGTGTGTATGTGTGTGTGTGTGTGTGTGTGTGTGTGTGTGTGTGTGTGTGTGTTTGTGTGAGTGCGTCCATGCATGTGTGTGTGTGTGTGTGTGTGTGTGTGTGTGTGTGTGTGTGTGTGTGTGTGTGTGTGTGTGTGTGTGTGTGTGTGTGTGTGTGTGTGTGTGTACGTTTGCACAGGTGCTTATTTATGTGCCATGTGTCTATGTGTGTGTGTGTGTGTGTGTGTGTGTGTGTGTGTGTGTGTGTGTGTGTGTGTGTGTGTGTGTGTGTGTACGTGTGCGTGCGTGTGTGAGTGTGACAGGCTGATTCTGCACATTAGCTCTATAGCGTGTCTAAAAGCAGGTCAGCCAGAGGTCATGTGACCTGAAGTCATGGCAATGCAGAGTGTCAGCACTAATGCAGCACAAAGCAAACACACTGCCATGCAACACTGACACAAACACACTCAACCACTTTCACCATTTTTGCTTGACACTATATTATGACAAAATAGGGCATTAATTGACGAGAAAACGAAAACACAAACACAATTTAAAGTAACAGCAAAGGTGATAAACCCTCCCCTAGATCAGGGGTTAGGGTTAGAATCTCTTTTTGTCTCAGCCTCTCAGGGCACCAAATAAATATTTTTTTTAATCCGAGGCACCTCTACATTATAATTTTCACTCCCAGCACCTTATATTTATAGCATATTGTCGGGTGGAAACCTTGTATGTCAAAAAACGTTCGTTTTGTATTTATCATCTATAAAATGTACTAAACTAGTGAAAACAGCAGATCTACAAGCACACAGTGCATGTAGATCGGCTGTTTTCACTAGTTTTGTGCGACAGTCTTATATGATGAAGCAGTGCTTTGCTTTACCAAAAGACGTACACGTTTGAAACTTGGAGATACGAGATTTCTGTGATTTTAGTGATTATGTTGTGAGGAAAAGGTTGAGATAATAGCCATTTTGGTTAGAACTGACTGAAAATAACTTTGTACTTCAAGTTTAAAATGATACTAAATATTTTTTCAAATGTCCAAATAAATTCCAAATATTATCAAATTATCTCGCGGCACACAGGGGTGCCCCGTCACCCACTTTGAAAACCCCCTGCCCTAGATGATGATGCGTACATCCAGAAACAAATGAACTCACCTTTCTGAGCTTAATTATTAAAAAAACTACAGATTACCGAAAAACCACTGAATGTTGAAAGGTCAGTTTTTTTTTGGTGTAATTGAGGCCAGGAAACTAGTAAAAAAATATATAAATTTGATGTCATAAGACCTTTAAAGTCTGTATTAGGAATTATGATTGTAATGTATACTGTTAATGTATGACAACAGAGCTTTATGGATTAGTGCGAGGCAGAAGTCTTACTTCAATGACACTATCTTGATCATGTACTGTACATTTCAGTGTATCCAGTGGTGGGAAAAGTACTCACATGTTTTACCTAAGTAAAAGTATCAATAACAAGTCAAAGTCCGGAATTCAAAATTTACTTGAGTAAAAGTACAAAAGCATTGATATCAACATATACTTAAAGTACCAAAAGTAAAAGTAGTCATTGTGCAGAAGAATGTCCCAAGTTAAAAATGTAACTATAGTAGCTAAAGCTCTCAAATAAATGTAGTGGAGTAAAAAGTATGATATTTGGATCCAAGATGTAGTGGAGTAGAAGTGAAAGTATTTGAAATTGGAAATACTCAAGTAAAGTTCAAATACCTCAAAATGTTACTTAAAGGGGAAGACCACCCATTTTCAATATTGAACTATGTCATTAATATACCTTAGAGGAGTTGTGTGGAAATAAAAAAAAAGTTCCCCCCCTTCTGTGTTGCCTAGAACTGGAGGATTGATTTTGGGGTTTGTATTGTAAAGTACAATGTGTGATGTCATCAAGTTGTAATTTACAATACAAACCCCAAAATCAATCCTCCAGTTCTAGGCAACACAGAAGAGGGGGAACTTTTTTTCTCTTTCCACACAACTCCTCTAAGGTATATTAATGACATAGTTCAATATTGAAAATGGGTGGTCTTCCCCTTTAAGTACAGTACTTTATACCATAAAGTGTATCTCCCGGGCATTGAATGAACCCTTGTATCTCTTTTCTAGCTGATATAAAGGACATATCATAACATTGTAATAGTGTGTATTTATCAAACAATGGATTGATATATATATATTTTCTTAACAACACAGTGATGCATCAATACTGAACATTGTGACCTGAATTTGTGGGCCGCTGTCGTTTTAGGCTCACTGCTTTTGTTTGCCAATTGATGACTGTGTATGACTGGAAAAAGAGAATGCACCCACTGCAGTGACTCACTGTGAATGATAACCAAATCCGTTTTATCCTGCAAGCTTGTCATTTTAGCACTTGGTTAGTAACAGAGCTCTATAAAATATAGTATTGAAGGTCTGTCCATAGGATGAACCCTACTAATTCTGATGAACCCAAGGCCTGTCACTCTAACGCCACTATTTCCAATTACACGCAAGATCCACTTGCACACAAGATATCACAGACATCTAAGGGGAAGATAGCTATGAAATGTGTGGACAAAACAACACATACCGGTACTAATGAAATTAAACCTGCACAAGAAGATGGCATCAACCAAAAGTAGCAGTTCTCAAATTGTGGGGGGAGAAAAATAAATCAAGCCTTAATAATCCAGCACTGTTAGCAGTACAGATGCCGACTGCCAATGTTTTTTATCCCACCAGGATCGCTTTGAGCTATGATTGTAATTGTTCCAAACTCTGCACCAGAGTGTAGCAAAGGGAGTGTCTCTGTGTATAGTGGTACTGCAATCCATGTGTGTGTGGGTGGGTGTGTGTGTGTGTGTGCGCGTGCGTGCGTACGTGCACGTGTGTGTGTGTGTGTGTGTGTGTGTGTGCGTGTTGCGTGCATGGGTGTCCTACCGTCCGCTAAGCAGAAATCCAGCAACCAATGCCATCAAGACCAGCGCCAATGTAATAGAAACCGCTACGATGGACACCTGGGTGCGCTCACTGGAGGCAGCTACTGTTGAGTTAAAAGATGGGAGGTTAGATTTTGTCCCAGAGGGATATTGGTTTTCACAGGCCGTTTCGACACAGAAACACGCAAGAAATTGTTGCATCCAACATGACATAAAGGTAAAGACAAAACATCATCGCCAAGGATATCCATATTTCCCAGCACAACAACAACAACAACATTGTCATGTCAGCAGGACAGTTTGTTTAATGCAAGGGCAGAGTGGACAATAGCCCTGGTAAAGTGATGTTGTTTCCATTTCAGAGATCTATATCTCCGTCCAGATTACGTTATTGTTAAGTGATGATTGAGGGGCTGATCAGTGTCATTTGCTATTGCGATATATAATAACGTACTGTACACTCTCTCTCTCTCTCTCTCTCTCTCTCTCTAGTTGTACTTACAGTAAGGGCTTGTTTGGAACTCAAATCGCCGGCTGAAGGCTCCATATCCTGCTGAAGTCCTCGCTCTTACCTGGAATATATAAATAACGTGTACATTTTGCTGCACTATGAACACTATTAAAACAAAACTTAGAAAGATAATGATTCAAATGCTCATATAGACAGATGTTTGACAGTGGATGTATTCACGATTGGTGACATACGGTACTGACAACTGATTGTTTTTTGGGGGGTTTTGTATATTTTCTGACCTGGAAGATATAAGCTGAAGAAGGCTTCAGGCTGTCCACCACCATCTCTGTCTTTGTGGATTTGATGATGGTGTAACTGGAGTCCTGCTCCTGCAGCGGAGAGAGAGACGGGAGGAGAGAAGAAGAAGAATGTTGAACAAAAAGAAAGAAATAGAATAAGACAGAGAGAGAGAGAGAGAAAGGTGGAGTGAAAGCAAAATAAGCATGCAGGATGTCAGGGGAAGAAAGAGAAAGATGCAGAGAGAGGGATGAGAGAGCGAGAGAGAGCAGGGGAGAGTCAGAGAGGAAGAGAGAGAGAGAGAGAGAGAGAGAGAGAGAGAGAGAGAGAGAGAGAGAGAGAGAGAGAGAGAGAGAGAGAGAGAGGTAAAGTGAAGGAGGGAGAAAACAAGGTGGGGTGGGGTAGACAGAGGAACATAATGTTCTGTACACAGCATAGTATTGATATTAGATTCAATAGTTTTCCATAACTTAGTTGCATACTTAAAAGTATTGAATTGAGCGATAGAAACAGACAGGAAGATGCATTCGATGAAAAATTGCCAACGGATTCCAGACTTCACTGCACACTGGAGCAGCATTCATTCATCAAAGCTCGCGCATGCCGGCACACACACACACACACACACACACACACACACACACACACACACACACACACACACACACACACACACACACACACACACACACACACACACACACACACACACACACACACACATTCACACTTGCACGCATGCACAAAGTCTTATTCATTCATTTAATAAATTCTGTGGAATTCAGTTAGCACAATCAATAAACACTGCACTGTTGACAGAGTAATAAAGAATATGCATGGAGTTTACACTATCATGACAATTAGTTTACCTGACAGTGTGTCGTTGCAACAGTAATTCTGCAAACTGTATGAAAAGACGGTGTATGTGTGTCTCTGCATTATCTATCGAACAAGAAAAGTTTGTGTGTTTTTTCTTAAATAATATTTATCCCACGATTTTTGTAACCCATTTTTTCACCCAGTGCCAATTACCTAACCTGTAATCCTGGTTTCTGCTCTCCCTCTGCCGCGCCTGGTGAGACAACGGACTGACCTCATGCTTCCTTCAGTGCATGAGTAGTCCAAGTTGCTTCTTTTCACCAGACAGGGGGGATTTCCCCGGTTTGGACGTAGCAAGTGGAAGGAACACTTTATTCAAACCAGTTCCTTTCTCCTGCATCAGGCGCCCCGGGTGGCCAGGGGGAGGCATTAAAAGTATGTTTAAAAGTGCGTTTAAGAGAAAAATATACAGATAAGTTCATATTAGTATTTGTGTGTATCTGTATGTCGTTTTGTCGAACGACATTCGTTTTGTACTTATCATTTAAAAAAATGATTTAAAATAGTGAAAATAGACGATCTACAAGCACACAACGCCTTGTGTGCTTGTAGATCTGCTATTTTCACAAGTCTTGCACCAAAGCCTTGCATGATGAAGCAGGGCTTTACTTTTACGGGGGGAAAAAAACACACATTTGAAACTTGGAGTTACGAGGTTTCTGCCCGACAGTGACGGTGTGTGTGTGTGTGTGTGTGTGTGTGTGTGTGTGTGTGTGTGTGTGTGTGTGTGTGTGTGTGTGTGTGTGTGTGTGTGTGTGTGTGTGTGTGTGTGTGTGTGTGTGCGTGCGCACGCGCTGCACGCGCTTGCGTGTGTGCGAGCGCGTGCTTATGCTTGTCTACGGATCAGTTTCCCAACTCTAACCACATGAGGTTGAGACACTGCTAAATGCCCCCTCCATTAGCCTAAAGCCATTAGCTAACCACTGACCACAACTCTCCCAGTCTCCCCTGTACACCACCCATCTGACCTTCCAGGACAAGAAGAGAGCGGGGAACCAACCAGATAGAATGAAAGAGGAGAGGAGAGGAGAGGAGACACAGGAGAAGCATTACATCGCTGAGCTTGTGCTCCGGCCTTGGTTAAGAAAGAGCAGCATTAATGCCAGATCAAAAACTGTATTTTCCGCTCTGTGATCTCACCCATATCTCAGCATTTACTGGACAGAGAATTCAAGAAGTGAAACAGAGTAACTGATACACTCCATGTTGGAGCCTCCGTGTCTGAGTTGAAGATAAAAATAGTAGGTTCTAAACGCCAATACATGTACAGAATATATCAATAAAAAAGAATCCTTGTTTCTTTAAACAGGTCAATGTGGGAAAGACACTGCACTGTGCTTTGAGCAAGGCAGTTCATTGAACACGGCCAGTTTAGTTACAGCAGGTAGACAGTGAGTTAATAAGCTCCCCTAAAGGCTCTCACAAAAGTCCATCATTTACACCTGTAACTAAGGGTGATCGGGCCATCGCTGTCCGAGCTCCTAGGCTCTGGAATGCTCTACCTGAGACAATTCACCTCACCTATTCCCTTTGTTTAAATCACTATCAAAATGTTCCAGAAAGCATTCCTGTAAATAACCCTTTCTTTGTTTCATTATCTTTTGATCATGGTTTTAATTTTCATTTGCTGTGTTCCTGTATGTGAGTGTGTGTGTGCATGCCTACAGTATGTTTTATCTTTGAGGGCTTATTTGGATTAATCTGGCATAAAAGGTGTTGGGGGACCTGTATTTCATTTTGTCCTGATGCGACCTGTGCGACAGAGTTGTATCATAATGATAAACAACAGGAGTCACACTGCTATATATTCCTGGGCAGTGGGGAGCATTTTAATACAGCTTTGAAGAGAGGACCTTGAGATTGAGGACCTTTCACATAACAGTCCTTCTTGTAGTTTCAACATAGCATGGCTCTCTTCTTTTTTTAATCTTCCTTGCCATGAATTAAATAAACTATGTTCTACTTTGAACTAAACAGAGCTGCCTTGGATCCTTTCTAAGTTCCCCACCTCATCATTGCACCTTTTTGATACCTTTATAACGGAATGGAACTTGATTATTTGTCCTAAATAGCATCAGGGTTTCCGCCACCGTTATATAGGCCAGGCGCCCCGCCCGGTCTGATATCGCCCCCCGCCCGGCCAGACGTCCAGGGAAAATGATGCAAAATTCCTCCTAAAAGCGTACAGGCAGGCGACACGGCTCTGGAATGTGTTCAAGAATGTGCATGCATCCTGCCTCGCTGCGCTGTCTATCAGCGCACATTAACACCAGATAGATTTGTGTTACATAGTTGTTATTTTTTATTCTTTTGTGCTGTGCTGTATGGCTGCAGCGTGCAGAGCATACACCATACCCCTTTTTTGCAAAGAGACTTCACGTCGTCGTCATTAGACACACACACACACACACACACACACACACACACACACACACACACACTTGCAGAGAGAGGGAGAGCTATATTATTAGCCGACATGCTAACAGTGCCGCTATGTGTCCGATGGGACGCGATGCCAGATGAGAACCACAACAAAAAGTTTTCATCATCTTCACCTCCCAGCGAGTCAACAGTTTGCAAATGCGGATCCTACATGCTGCCTGCATTAACATTGGATATGTTTCTTTAGCCTACTTGAACGGGGCAATAGTGTTCCGTTTCTCTCTCTCGCTCTCTCTCTCTCTCCCCCCCAGTCCCTCCCGTACGAACGTTGTGCAGTGCAGGCTTGCTGGCGTGTGAGCTTGATGAAAACCGCTAATCTACAGGCTCACATTATGCAAAAAAAAGACATGCATCCGGACGCGATGAGCGCTCAACTGCAACTAATTCAAAATCGCGCAATGCAACCCGTAAAGCGACATGCCTCATTGTGCGAACACGAAGTGACTGTTATGGAGAAACTAGTCTTTAGCTGTGAGTTTTCTCAATCCCCCAAAACAGGCACAGGAGTAGCGCTAGGTAGAGAGGCGCGTGTGTGTCTTTGTTTTCAAAGAGTCAGAACAAACTCCTGGGCTGGTGATCAACACTGCTTTTCCGACGTTTCCTCCCAACAGCGACACATATCCACACGTTACTGAGCTGCATGTGTGTCCAGCCTGCTTGCAAGTGTTTGTGTGTTAAGATAAACACATCTCCAACTCCGACCGTCTAACTTTGCTCAGCGTTGCCATGTTTTGTTTGTGAGAGAAACAAGCAATCAGGTCTATGCAAATAAAATGTATGTTTTTGTAGTGGAGTAAAGGTACAATATTTGGATCCGAAATTGTGGTGGAGTAGAAGGAATCAAAATACTGAAAACTGGAAATAAGTAAAGTACAAATACCTTGAAAATAATTAAGACACTTCTCTTTACTTCTTTAGGCCAAAAATGATAAATGTTCTCTTATTATTTTGAGGGCAAAAATAAGAATTAATATTAAAAATTAAGTGAATTAATTACTGGAATTAATTAATTAATTATCAAAAAAATTCGGCGCCCCGCGCTTCGCGCGGGTGCGAGATCCCCCCCTGGTCAAGACTTTTTCCTGCAGGAAACCCTGTAGCATGGCTCTCTAATCTTAAAGCTAAATCACTTCTAGGCTCATTTTCCTACTTATATTGATCCCAAATGACTGTCCATGGCTTTGTTGTCCCACACAAGCCTCCACACTCTCATAAATCCTGTTTTGGGGTGAGCATTCGGCACAAGTGCCAATCAAAGTGACTGTACTGGCCAATCACAGGACATCTTTTACGGGACTTGGCAAAACACATAAAAGCATAACATCTGTTTAGCAGAGTGTGATGGCTTGTGTGGGACAACGGTGACATGGATGTCTTTGTAATGACAACTAGTAACACATTAAAAATAAAAACACTTTTGACCGCAACAAATAGTTGCTTATGGCTTATAGGCTCCACTCTATGCTATGAGAGCTTCTGGGTTCTGCTGGGGAAACTGGACAACAGGGGCATTTCTGCCTAATAGACCCCATGGACAGTCTTTTTGGATCAATATAAGTGGGGAAATGAGCCTAGAAGTGATTTAGGGCAGAGTTGTCCTTTAAGTACAGTGCTTGAGTAAATGTACTTGGTTGCTTTACCCCCCTGCTGTTATGACAGCCTACAACACCTCAAGAATAGACTATCGAAATGCGTGTATTATTAATCCTGGCAGCCTGCTCTGCTGTAACTCATCAACACACATCACGATGCATGAGGAGTAGGTGGTGTCTGTGAAGACGTCCATGAAAGGGGGCAGCGTTCTCCAAAAGATATCGTCACTGTCGGGCAGAAACCTTGTATCTCCAAGTTTCAAATGTATACATTTTTTCGCAAAGCAAAGCCCTGCTTCATCATACAAGGCATCGCACAAAAGTAGTGAAAACGGCTGATCTACAAGCAGCGGCGGAGCGAGGCGTTGTGTGCTTGTAGATCGGCTGTTTTCACTAGTTTAAATCAAAAATGACAAAACAAACGGTTTTGGACATACAAGGTTTCCACCCGACAACGACGATATGTAACATCACAGCAACTCAGGAGAGAGAGAGAGAGAGAGAGAGAGAGAGAGAGAGAGAGAGAGAGAGAGAGAGAGAGAGAGAGAGAGAGAGGGGAATGAAGTTGTGCTTCTTTTTACCTTTTCAAAGTACTTGATCTCATACTCCAGGATGATCCCGTTGGGTCTGTCGGGCTCCGCCCAAGAAACGGCAATGCTGTTCTTCCCCACGTGACCTTTCCTCACCACGCTGACTGGTGAGGGTGCTGCACACACGCACACGCACACACACACACACACACACACACACACACACACACACACACACACACACACACAACAAAGAGATTACGACAGTAAGCAAACAACCTGGCAGAGAGTGAAATCCCAGTAATAATGTAAAAATATGATGCAAGCCCAGTGCAATCGTTTCTTTCATTCCATTTCATTCAATCCCATTTGATTGAGATGTAACACCACAATAAACTGTGATTAAACGGAAGGGAAAAGGAACCAGAGATCCAATATTAGCCGACTTTTACCCAAATCCAGCCAGTAAACCTGAAATGTCTTTCTGTGTTTGGTTTTCAGCCGCTGATGGCTGCGCGCCATAAAACATTTTTACAGCAGACGAGACATCAAAATGGAATACAATAAAGAACAGCAAGGAGAATAAAAAGTAATACTCAGATAATCTTTGCTGCGTTTAAATAAAGAGACTGCTGGCAAAGCTGGATGAAACCGAGATAACTGAGCACAATATGCACAGGCAGTGCATAATTCTATAACGTCAAAGAGGGAATTGTCCTGTAGATTATTTAACATAGCTTTCTTATCGATGTCCGACTCTCACATCGCCTTTCCTTTTGTAGGATGGCATAATGGATTGAAGGTATCTGGAGAAGGACGCGAGAGGACATACTAAATCAAGAGAGGAAAAAACAAACTAAATATTAACTAATTTAATACCGTCGGACAAGTTTTTTTTTTTTTTTTTTTAAGATTTGTTTTTGGGCTTTTATGCCTTTATTGGATAGTACAGTAGACTGACAGGAAACGGGGGGAGAGATGGGGAGAAACATGCGGCAAAGGTCGTCCGGATCAGGAATCGAACCGGCGACGCCGCCAGGCATCAATGCCTATATGGTATGCGCTTAGACCAGTAGGCCACCGGGCGCCCTGCCGTCGGACAAGTTTGATGGGAAATATTCAATGGTCGAGTTTGACAAGTTCCTTATTTTGACTCTGGATAGCGCTGTTCGCTAGCTTATGGGCACCAATTATTTCCGGGGTAACAAGATGGTCTTCTGATACTTTGATGACGTCACCAGAACAAAAACAGCGTTTCCCTTTTTTGGGGAAAAATAAAAATAGCCATGATGAATGTGAATGGAGGAAAGGGGCTGAGAGCAAGCTCGACAACGGAAACGGATATCTTCACATCTTTTGAGCCCTCCCGCGAGCAAATGTAGATTATTCTTTTCAAAGGTTTGTGAAAATCTCTCAGAAGGGTGGTAGGGAACGACATGTTTCAAAAACAATGTTGGCAGTAAATTAGTTAAATGTTTGGTTAGTTTTCTTTTTCTTTTTTGGTAACAGCTTCACACTCACAGAGTTAAATGAACACTGTGGATTGTACTGTGTAAATACAGGTCGGATTGTCTCGCTGTCACAGTAATGAGTGCGTGTCCATCATCAGGCCATCCTGACGTAACCTGAACCGCTGCTCCGTCTCCCAGAGGACCAGTTGGAGACTCTCTGTCATCTAAAGAGCTTTTAACCAGCCAAAACGCTCCCTAAGGCAACAACATAATACTGTAGCTCACATACATACAGTACAGTATGTGCGTGCATGAGCGATTGAGCGTGCACAAGTGTGTGTGTGTTTGTGAGTGACCTTTCCTGACTATAATTACAGTATGCTTCTATGTAGAGTATGAGCGTGCATGAATGTGTGTCTGTATGCTCATAAAAGCATACTGTCGTTGTCGGCTGGAAACCTCGTATCTCCAATTTTCTAATTTGTAAGTTCTTTCGCAAAGTAAAGCCCTGCTTCATCAAGGCCGTCTCACAAAAGTAGTGAAAACAGCCGATCTACAAGCACACAACGCCTCGCGGTGCGAGGCGTTGGGTGCTTGTAGATCAGCTGTTTTCACTAGTTTAAATCATTTTTAAAATGATAAATGCAAAATGAAAGGTTATGGACATACAAGGTTTTTACCCGACAACGACGATACGTAAGTGTGCGCACACATTTATAGTAGGTATGTGCATGGATCATGAGTGTGTATGTGCGTGCGTATGTGTCTGTGTGTGTGTGTGTGTGTGTTTGTGTCAGCCACACACCGTTTAGATTTCAATAGCCTCAGCAGAGCTCATGGGGGAATAGATCAGTGCTACAAACAGAGTAACTGTATCCTGAGTGGACGGGCACACAGCCCTGTTATCACCAACATCTTAAAAGCCCGAAACATGAGACAGACACAATCTCACACACGCGCATGCACGCACGCACACACTCACTCACACACATTACGGACACACACAAACAATTGCTCCTACGCTGTAAACTAAAGACTAAAGACCTGGAGAGGAGAAAGAGTTGCCCTGTTGTTCTCTTCACCTATTCCTCTTTTCCTTTTCCAAAGGAACAGTGATCGGTCCTCATGTCCTCTTTTTGTGCCTTTTCTTTTCATCTACAGTATAGAGGCGGTTGAGACGACTGACTGACCGAGATCACAAAGGCACTGGTGGGATTGAAACCCAGTGACCTTTACACAAACTGTATCTCTTAGACTTAGCCCATTTAGACCTGAGGCCGATTCCACAAATGCCTTCTTTTTTTCTTTTAAGATTTTTTTTTGGCTTTTCTGCCTTTATTGATAGTATTACAGTGAAGATAGGATAGGAAACAGGGAGAGAGAGATGGGGAGTGACACGGAGCAATGGTCGTCGGGATTCTAACCTGCGACACACTGTCAGGCTATGTGGCATGCACTCGGACCACTAGGCCAGCGGGCGCCGGGCACCCTCCACAAATGCCTTCTAAATCAGTAGTTTTGTGACAAAGACTTTTTGTGTCAAATTGATAAATACATTTGGCTGAAATTCTCTGTTCTGTTTAGACCAATGCTATGAAATTCAGAAAAAACAGAGTATCTCGGATTCCCTTCCCAGATTGTGTTCTTGGTCAAAACAAGCCCTTTTTCTACGGAGGTTGGTGCCTTGCATTGGTTTCTTCCCCATATTCAAATGTCTGCTAATAAGCCTCTCCATCTCTGCCTTCCTCTGTTTGCTGCATATCAAAATGACTCGGGAGAGGTACAGAAAAACCAAATGTATTGCTGTTATCACAACGTGAAAAACTTGCACTCCAGTGGATGTACAACAATGTCCTTCCTACCCTTTTTGACATCAGACGTAGCTTACAGAGTGCAAAATGACAGGCGAGGATGCAGACAGAGAACGGATAGACAGCACGGAGGGAGAGAGAGAGAGAGAGAGAGAGAGAGAGAGAGAGAGAGAGAGAGAGAGAAAGAGGGAGAGAGAGAGAGAGAGAGAGAGAGAGAGAGAGAGAGAGAGAGAGAGAGAGAGAGATAGTGTCAAACACCAGTCTGATGAGTGATTGTAGGCGTGGAAGAGAGAGAGGCGAACCAGCAGAAGTGAGAAAGGGAGGGGACGTGAAGGAGAGAGGGAAAGGGTGTGATAAAAGACAGATGACATGGAGGGCATTGAAAATGGGGGAAAAACTACAGACAGACAGACAGACAGACAGACAGACAGACAGACAGACAGACAGACAGACAGACAGACAGACAGACAGACAGACAGACAGAGAGCCAAAGCGAATGGATTCAGTACCCAGTGTTAGTCAGGGTAAATAGAATTTCCTACGTAACCTGTATGAATTCCCATATTCCTGTATGAACACCTTCCATTTATCAGAAACAAAGAAAATGTTCTGCTTACCAAGAGACAAACAATATTAACAATATATTGATTTAATTTGGGGAAATGCAGATACTACACATATAGCAGGTCAATGTGTTGTTAAATGCATGATTTAAATGTTCAGTTATTTAATTGTTGTTGTCCGATCAATTGAATGGAATTGATGGATTTAATTGTTTAATGTCAATCAAATATACTGTCTTCTCAGTTGATTATTGCGTAGAGGAGAAGCCCTTTATGATTCATTTATTTGTCATTGTTTATAACTGGTACACTATTGCTTTGGAAAATGTTCCATCATGACGATAATGCTGAAATATATTGAATTGAAGAGGAAGAGAGAGAGAGAGAGAGAGAGAGAGTCAGAAAGACTAAATGTGTCGATGTACGACGTAATGCCATCATGAGACAGCAACACTTCCTCGTTATTAGCGGTAACAGACGTGTGATGTGATCACACATCCTTTTTAGATGTTTCCATTCTGTGGTCGGGGGGTGTCGTTCCCGCTAATTAACAAATCCAGAGCGCAAAAATATGGAAGCACAATTATAAACTTGCCCATGACACACACACAAACACACCAGTGTTAATGTTTTCAGCAAATTTTGATTTAGTCTCGTCTTAGTCTTCTGAAATTGTTTTAGTCTGGTCTAGTCTTAATCGACTACCGTAATTGCCGGACTACAAGCCGCGGCTTTTTTCCCATATTTTGAACCCTGCGGCTTATACAATGCTGCGGCTTATATAGAGATTTTTACAGCTAAGGGCCAGTTAGTTTTACAATGGTCTTTAACAAGGATTTATATATAGATTTGTACAGCTAGCGGCCACCAGGGGCGCTCTAGCGGGAAGTAGGAAGGACACCTGCGGCTTATAGTCAGGTGCGGTTTATATATGTAAACATTTGTTTTTTGTTCTAAATTTAGCTGGTGTGGCTTATATTCAGGTAGGCTTATAGTCCAGCAATTACGGTATATATCAAAATATTTTAGTCTTAGTCTTTTGGGATTAGTCTCAGTCTTTTAGTCTTAGTTTTTTTAAGTCTTTAAACAAGATTTGAAAAGAACAGATAAGTGCTATTCTCAAATGTATAGATAAAATATGTATTTGGCTTTAATTTCATTGCACAGCTACATACCAGTTTTAATGTTTACAGCCATTAGTCTTAGTCTTTTGAATTACACACATAATAGTCTTAGTCTTCTGAAATTGTGTTAGTCTAGTCTAGTCTTATAGACAAAATATCAAAATCTTGTAGTCTTTTAGTCTTAGTCGACAAAATTAACACTGACACACACACACACACACACACACACGCGCACCACGCACACGCACACGCACACGCACACGCACCACACACACACACACACACACACACACACGCACACACCAAGTCTCTTTTTCCAATAACTTTAGTGAGACTCTTTTTTCCCCCCCCTCTCCCCATCGATCTGAACCAGTGCCATATCCTTGCTCATCATAAGGTCAGGAAATCATTGTGAAAAACTGTTGGGCGGACGAACGCAGGTGTCCAGCAGTAACAAGATAAGAGTCAATGTTATCTCAGGATGGAACTCTAAGCCTCTCAAGCCTATATCTGTCTGAGCCATCAGCCAAATCGATACGGCCCTTCAACCGGCTGTTTTATTAGTCTTTAGACGAGAGAGTGTGACAGAGAGAGAGAGAGAGAGAGAGAGGTTTGTAAACAACTTTTTTGTTATTAGTGACACTTGTCTGTTTTGTGGTGCCTGTCAGTGATAAGGAGTCAGTGGCGTCAGTTCGGCAAAAGCTAAGGTATGGCAACATGACTGGTGTCTTGCACACGCGCGAAGCAACAGGCATGATGAATTTATTTTAAGAAGTACATTCCCCCCCCCCCCCCCCCCCCCCCCCCTGTAAGGTACGGCAGCTGCCATACCGTGCCATACCCAATTGATGCCTCTGTAAGGAGTTAACAGATCGGCAGTTTGAACAACATTTACGCTCTCTCTGCCATGTTGAATGTTAGCAGTGGATCACAACACCACTTGAGACCCAACTGTCAACTCTCGCCGACAATGACAACACCGATCTGTCTTTTAAATCGCAAGCGTTCCTTCTTTATTCGCTTCAATACAATAAGTCATCTGAAATAGCAGATCGTTTACGCGATTCATCGTATGAGGAAGTACCTGGGGCTTAAGTGATTAAGATATAAAGTTTCTGTAACACGGCCCCTGGTTCTCCCTCTGTGCTGTGACCTTTTACTGTGCGGGCTGCACCCATTTCATTCTCAGCTATCATGACTATTTTATAATCCATCACACCATGATGGCGTTATGACATAGAAATCCTACTTAATTTATGGACTCCATAGCGGAATTGAAACTCTCAAAAGATCAGCAAAACCTTGACTCAGAAACGATGTTAAAAGATAATAGAAAACATTTATTTACAGCGCTGTAACAGTCACACAACATACACATACATCCTTCACCAACGACAGACAAGACAAGCCTTGCCCTCCCTCTCACAGTTCATTATTTCATCTGCTAAAACAAAAACATCTATTCCTTCTCTTTCCCTAGCTCATTAAACGCGAAGAACCTTATCTCTTTCTCACAGTCGTAAAACAAAGAGGCACTATGTGGCACCCTGACCTCCTTACCTATCCTCCCCTCTTCCCTAGTCTAGCAGCTGAGTCTCAGGGTCAGCAAATAGCAGTCAACAAGATATAATAATATATTTCATTCACTTCAGTTGCTTGCTATACAGAACAGAACTTAAAGCTAACTTGGCTATTTTAAGCCCGATCAAAATATAATATTAACCTACACTATATGTGCATTTCACCCCACTGTGTTCTGTGACAGCTGTCATACAAAAGGAAGGACTGTAACCTAAACGTAAGGCCGCGAGGCAGAAAACGTGGATGCAGTTTGTGGTTTAGCAGGAGCTAAAATGTCTGCGGTGTAGAGATATTTTTTTAAGGAGGAATTCCAGCTAAATTCACCTGCAGGACCTACAATATCATATCTTTACAGGATGTTATTAGATTGTGTTCAGAGATTATGGTTAGACCAGAGACTCTTCTTGGGCCACAGTCTCTGAACAGAATATAATACAATGTTCAATTTAGAGTGCTTATGATCTTGTACACGATGTGCAAAACAAAGAAGTAAAGTCTACAATTTTATCTATCCCCAAATGTACTCACAAAAACCATGCTCTCACACGAAAGCGCACGCACGCACGCACGCACGCACGCACGCACGCACGCACGCACGCACGCACGCACGCACGCACGCACGCACGCACGCACGCACGCACACACACACACACACACACACACACACACACACACACACACACACACACACACACACACACACACACACACACACACACACACACACACACACACACACACACACACACACACACACACACACACACACACACACACTCGCAATGTTTTACACCTTAGGTTAAAAAAACATCTTCCCCTTTCCTGCTGCTTTCTTTAATCTCCCACGGTGTTAAACGTCACATGCACATTTTCAACATATTTATACAGCCTGTCACCCGATAATAATGTGCTTTTGAAGGCTGATCTGCTGACATTCTGACATACACTATCCGTGCATTTCGTTATTACAGTGATAGTTCAGGAAAGAGCTCATCATTCACGTGGGACAGGATCCAAGGGCTTCCAGACATGCCGGCTGGCTGCACGGCATTCATTCCACACCGCATAAGGATGATCAACAGTCAACGAGTAGGAAAAGAAAATATTCCGAACTTGGATTGGATGGAAAAACGTGAAAATAAATTATGTTGGATATGTTTCCATCGGGCCAAGAGGGCTTGTGGGTGTCTGCCGCTTTGAAACCTGCTCCATGACCGTTTACAGAAGATTCTGTTACTGGAAGTTGGCAACTTGGCATAGTGCACACAGGGTGCAGCAGAGACTCTCAATGCGTGTTTTCTTTCTCTCCCACTCCTTCATATCTAAAGGCTATTTCAGGGCCCGTCACACAGTAAAATCCGCAGTGTTCATTTAATTCTGAGAGAGTACAAATGGAACCAAATGGACCTTTAAGAGATCTAATGCTTGTGAACATTGTCACGCAAGCATGGATTACAAACTCAGAGGCCCCTGGGCACAAACAATGACAGGGCCCTTCCTTTGATGTGCATTCTGTGTGTGCATGCATGCATGCGCATGGCATGCAGTTAGTTGCAATGGGTTGGTGGCCACTATAGCCAGGATGAAGGGGACCAAGCGGTTGGGGGTCTAGAGTGGTTAGGATGCAGAAGCCCCTGCTTCATGGAAGTCAGTGCTCATAACCACCCATAGGGATGGGACGATAAGCGATATTATCGTTTATCGTGATAAAAAACACTCACGATAATCGTATGGTGGAGATTTAAATTTATCGTGAAATCGTCCTCCGTCATGCACTGGGATCAATTCACCTTTCATTTGCCGAGCTGCTGCTGCATATCCGGTACCATTTAAACCCTCTATTGGTAAAACATAATTATGTACTTGTCTTTTTTCCCTCTCTACCAAATCTCTGTTGTGAGGCTGTAGATCTGCTATTTTTTGGCAAATGTTCCGCCCCAGGATAATGGATGTTGGGGATATTTTGATTATCGTGATAATATCGTAAATCACGATTTCTTTGGTCACAATAATAGTGATATGAAATGTTCATATCGTCCTATCCCTAGTAATCACACACACTGGGGGTCATGCAGCTGGCCTCATATACAGACATGAAATTGGGACTCTGTGTGTGACTGTGATTATTGCCATGACCGACCCCTGAACAGCGTTTGTGGCGATCTTCGTGCAGATCTGAGCAATGGTACGCCTCGCAAGTCTGGATATTATGTTTGTAACGTCCATGGTGGACTAGTCTCGCATGGCCAGACTGTTGACTTGAAGAGAGATTTGCAAATGCTCCCGTCATACAGTAAGAATAACGGAAGAAGAATGATGAGTACCCGGTTAAAGCGGAAGTGAAGCCTCCTCCTCACTTACGTTTCCGTCTCACATCGCGTACATTTTTCCTAATATAAATAAAAATCATCTAAGCGTAGCCTATTTATATTGCTGCTTAGCAGAAATGACATTTTAAAATATATTTTCTTGAACAGAAATGCCAGTTTCCATTACTCGCCGTTCAGGAGGTGTAGTTCCAGACTCTAAATAGCATTCGGAGATTGTGGAATAGTTGTCTGGCTACGTGAGACTAATGGTGGACCGATCCACCCTCCCAGCAATTTTAATATAGGGTGGAGAAGTTCGAAGAGAGGCTTATTGACATTTATATGACTCATCTGTATGACTCCACCTTACATTAAAATGCGATCTCTGACTAGATATCTTATCTGGATAATGAACTTTTGCGATCTCGCCCTTGCATTTACACCCGACTGGCTTCGACTGAGATCTTATCACACTCGGAACACGTCCAGAAGTGATCCGCGGAATCTGATCACAATCTGATAACGGGATGTGTGCTGCGGGCGTTTTTACACCTCACATTTACATGTGTCTCTCCCTATCCAGACAAGATATCCATTCCAGATACAGACAACGCTTTTAATGCAAGGTGTAAAAACGGGCACAAGATTATAATAATGGAAAAGTGGCACGAAAGTGGTGAGCCACGCCTGAGCGATTACAAAGGCATTTTCCTCCTCCTCTCCCGTACTGATGCAGAATTCCCACCTCCCATATTTGCCATATTTCTTTCTCTCTCTTCTTTTTGCTCTCCACCCCTCCCTCCCCCGCCGTCTTTCTGCCTCCTACCATGTTCCCCTCGTCTTTTACTCCTCGGTTGGCAATGTCTCCTCTTCTTACGCATGTAACCTCTAGTCACAAAGACGGGGAAACAAAGAAGTTTCACTGCCAATGATGAACTGAACATAATCGCCGATATCGATCCATTTAACACATAACCCAACTTCTATATAATAGGATATGCAATGTATGTGACCTGAAAGATGTTGAAAATGAATTTCATTTCATGTTTTATTGTACTCTATTATGATGATTTGAGGGTCCCTTTGTTTGATGTAATGCAAAAATGAAAACCTGAGCTGTTCTGGGAAGATGATGGACAGAAGTTAGAATGGTTGTTTAATTATGAAGTCTTTAAGACGGCACATTTTGTTTTTAGAGCCTGGAGTAGAAGACAGTCTCAGCTTTTCAAATAGTAGCTTGAGTGTTAAAGTTGGTTATTTGTTTGATCATTGTTTGTGTGAATTGTTATGTTGGTGAATTGTTTTTGTTAAATGAAATGTAAAAGTGTCCTGTAAGTCCATATGGGCTGGGCTTTCTTGGAAGCATGACACTTTAATAAAGAAAAATCAATCAATCTAGATTACGCGAGGCTGTAGCCCGTTCCCAGAGTTAGTGACGGGTGTGGGTGGTTTATTTCACTGTGAAAAAAAAATACAAAATAAATAAGAAGCTATTGGATAACCTGATTTGGATAGGGACACCTGATCTGATGAAGGACAATGTCACTATGAGTATAGTCTCTCGATGACAGACTTCTATGCAAAGAGGACCGGACTTTTTTTTGACGATGGTTAGCCAGATTGCTATGAGTATGACAGAAAGAGAAAAGATGGGTCTGTTCCAAACCAAATACTGTAACTATAAGGAAGTGTAAAAAAAAAATGCACATTTGCACACTCTCAGAGTTGAAGCGCTGAGGTTTTGCTGTGTATTCAGCAGGGCTTCACGCAGGCCCACTGTGAAATCACCTGCTTCACGGATTCCTTATCGAGCACGACACTTGTCACACATCAAACAACACATCCTCCCTGCATGCTCTCCTCTCTCACCTCTCGCCCCCTCTCTCTCTCTGTCTGCATCTCTCCATCTCTCTGCCCCTCTCTCTCTCTCGCTCTAATGCCAACTCTGTCCCCTCCGTGCAAACACATTTGCACACACTTTCTCACTCATACACAAACAGAGGGGTGGAGTACGACATGCAACTGTAGTTCTCTGCATGGGCGGGCGCCGAAGCAGAGGACATTACCGTGTAGTTATTGCACTGACCATGTAACTGTAAAGTCCTCCGTTCATTTTAATCTGAGCGTGTAAATATTAATTTAATGATGATGATTGACAAAAGAAGTTAACTACACTTCTACTATTTTCACAAAATGTTTGCATTGAACGCTAGGGTTCAAGTGGTTAATCATATTGTCACTGTCGGGCAGAAACTTTTTATCTCCAAGTTTCAAAATAGTATGTTCTTTTGTAAAATAAAGCCCTACTTCATCATACAAGAGTGTTGCACAAAATTAGTGTAAATAGCCGATCTACAAGCAGTGTCGTTGACACTTACATTTCTGTTTGGCTTGTAGGCTTTGAAGTTGCACATGCCATGGCAGATATGACACATAACCTAAATATACAAAGAAATTACTAACCTAATGACAACTTTAAAAAGAACATTGATAGTGGAAATAGCCGATCTACAAGCTCACAACGTATCGCATCGCGACGCATTGTGAGCTTGTAGATCTGCTACTTTTTGACAGTGTTTGAAACTACCGTAAATCACCAATTAGTAGCCCGGGCGTTTATTTCGCAAAATGGGGTCGGACCCCGGGCGCTTAAAAGGGACCAGGCGGCTATTGGTAACAGGCTTTTATTTATTTTGGCACTGGCCAGCACTGGGCCATTATTTGGTAAATTTTTCTTTCTCAAACTATATAATACTAATAATAATCAAAATGTTATAATAAATGTTATAATTATTATTGTTATTATTTTAATTGTTATGAACACCCAGAAAATAGCACATTGCGATCTATTAGACCAAACCTCATTTAAAAAATATCAAGAGTGTATGAAAGCCTTTTAAAAAAATATATATACTATATTTATACTAAGGGAATCTTTCTCCAAAATAGTCAATTACCGCATGCCACCAAAGACAATCTACAGTAGCTCAACGAGTCAACGACCCAATTAGCGCATAAGTCCTGCAGCTGGTGCTGTTCTGACTGGACTCGCTGACATGACCACTGAACAGCTCCACTATCCTGACATTAAACCATTATGGTATTGCATTATGATTAAGCCTTCTGCTTTCCCCTTGAACCTCAAAATAATGGATTACTTCTTCAAAATGCGGACTGGATAAGAGGCAGCAACAGTAGGTAATAAGTTATTCTGATCCAGCTGTTCTTGGCCAGTCTTTCTCCATCACAACGTTTTGCCACTAAAGTAGCCTACTCACGTAAACTTTGCATTGTAGCAACGTTTTAGACAGTAATGAATGATGGTCAGTGCGCAGAGAGCAGCAGACTCCTTTTCTTTTTTTCCTCTCTCTTTTTTTGGTGTCCTTTGGCAATCTGTTCCCCGACGCACACTGCGCGTCATGGTAGCGACGGTGCTCCTGTTAATGTGACGGTGCTCCTGTTAATGTTCAACAAGCAGCGGCTGGGTCAAACGGTGACCTCGGTTGCCGCCCTCTTTCTTCCCCTGCACCTCCCCCCCCCCACCCACCCTGTTTCTCACCACCGAGCAAGTGAGGCGCCAACTCGTAAAAGTCAACACCAGGAAAGCAGCGGGACCTGATAACATCAACTCTAAGGTGCTTAAGGCTTGCGCGGAGCAGCTTGCTGTCCCCCTCACGCATCTCTTCAACCTCTCCCTGAGGACGGGGAAGGTACCACAGCTGTGGAAGTCCTCCTGCATTGTCCCGGTGCCTAAGAAGACCCGTCCCTCGGTCCTCAATGATTACAGACCAGTCGCCCTGACATCACAGGTCATGAAGGTCTTTGAACGGCTGGTTCTGAACCTACTGAGACCGGCGGTCAGTGATCACCTGGACCCCCTTTAGTTTGCCTACCAGGCTGATATTGGGGTTGATGACGCCATCACCTACATGCTCCATAAGTCTCTCACCCATCTGGAAGATCTGGGCAGCACAGTCAGAATTATGTTTTTTGACTTCTCCAGTGCTTTCAACACTATCCAACCGTCTCTGCTTGCGGAGAAGCTTACGCTGATGGGGGTGGACAAGGGCTTTGTGGCATGGATCACAGACTACCTTTCAGAAAGACCACAGTCTGTGAGACTGCAGGGCTGTCGGTCCGATGTGCTGGTGAGCAACACGGGGGCCCCTCAAGGAACTGTGCTCTCACCCTTCCTGTTCACTCTCTATACATCGGACTTCCACTTCAACTCCAAGACCTGTCATCTGCAGAAGTTCTCAGATGATACCGTAGTGATCAGCAAGATCTCGGGTGACAACACGGCTGAGCACGATGGTGTGGTTAGGGACTTTGTGCAGTGGAGCGAGGACAACCATCTCAAGCTCAACGCAAGCAAGACTAAGGAGATGGTGGTGGACTTCCGCACCTCCAAGAGAGTCCCCCCGGTGCCAAGCACCATTAACGGTCAGGTGGTTGAGCTTGTGGATAACTACAAATTCCTCGGAGTACACCTGAATAGTTCACTGGACTGGTCGGACAACGCGCAGGCAATTCACAGCAAGGGGAAAAGCAGGCTGTTCCTCCTGAGAAGACTGAGATCGTTTGGGGTGTGCAATAGGATGCTACAGATGTTCTATCAGTCTGTCATGGCAAGTGTCCTCTTTTTTGGTATAACATGCTGGGGTGGCAACAACAGAGCAGGTGACACGTTTAACCTAAACAGACTGGTGAAGAAAGCAGGCTCTGTCGTTGGGTCCTCTCTGCAGGGGGTGGAGGAAGTAACCAGGGTGCGCACTGCGAAGAAGCTAGATTCCATCTTGGAGAACTCCTCCCACCCCCTCCATCTAGAGATCACCAGTTACTGGAGTAAGAGAGGAAACGACCGCTTTACCTACCCAGTACGGAGATGTGAGAGATTAGGAAAATCTTTTGTCGGCTGCCCTTAAGCTGTACAACGAGACACATAACGGACGCTTGAAAAGGTCTCCCTTCCTAACTTAGACTTACGGAACCATTGCTGTATTGACTTTGACCTCTAAGGAACTATTGCTGTATTGACTTTGACCTCTAAGGACCTTCCAGGAAGAGTGCTCATGTGCGCCTTGCGGTGACACGCTTCCTAGTTTCTTCTTTTTTCGCACTGATTTTTTGACACTGCACTATTAGGTTGTTAGTGTTGGTAGTTTCTGAGTATTTTTGCTTTGTTTAACAATGACAGTGAGATACTTGTTTGCACTAACTAGCATTGACTGCTATGGTCTCTTTTGCAAGACACTTTATGTATATATACTTATATATTATTCGCCCCCTCTATTGATGCACCTTCTCTTTATTGGTACTGTACTGCTCTTGTCTTTGTTTTGTTTTTTCCCCTCTTATCTATCTTTTTCTTACGTCTCTGTAACTTTGTAAATAACTGTATACTGCTGTGCTACTACTGGACAACTGAATTTCCCCCTTGGGATAATAAAGGTATCTATCTATCTATATCTAGCGCAGCACTGGGCTGGACACCATATACATTTGGCTTAGAAGTGTCTGTCCACAGGGCTGTGAGCTTGGAGATTTGCTGTTTTCAGCGCACTACCGTCATGCAACATAATATGACCTGTAGCAACGCACAGCGAGTGCGGTGGGTTGCAACGTGCTGTCACAGCACTGCTGTGAGCTTGTAGATTTGCTGTTTTCAGCGCACCACTGCCATGCAACATAAATGACCAGTTAAGTTAAATAAATAGCAAATAATACCAAACAACCAAACAAATAATAGCCCGGGCTCTTACATAAAACCTAATAAGGATAATATTAATTGCAAATAACGGCCCAGGCGCTTATACGAACCTTGCGCTTATTTGAAACAGGCGTTTATTGCGCAAAATGGGGTCAGACCCCGGGCGGATATATGGGATCCGGCGGCAGTTTGCCACCGGGCGATTAATTGGTGATTTACGGTATATGAACATTTCTCAAAATGGAAACGATTATGCAAAATAATTGTGACTACCTCAAATAATTGCGATTAGACAATTATAATCGTGACAGGCCTATCGGTTGGATATAAGGAGCAGCACAGCTTTTAGAATCTTAGCCTTGTGAGCAACTATGCTTGTTCCACTAAAACCCTCGACAAACAGAAGGGAGCGTTGTCTTGATGCGGCTCCAGCACTATATTTAGTTCGACTGTTTGTTGAGGGTTTTAGCAAACGCTCTCTTCCTTCTGAGTCTAAACGCAGAAAGCGGCACATTTGTCGCTGGGCTGCGACAACAAGCGCAGTGTAATCTAAACTAATCTAATCTAATCTCTTAATCACCGTTCAGCCCGTTGACTGGCTAACTTTAAACCGGCACCCCCAAAATGACTGAATGCAAGTGATGGAGTGCCACTGGCAGCCACATAGACGGCGGGGTTAAACAGGGCCACAAGCATTGTCTACTGTCAACATGCCATCTGCCTCTTCCTGTCGCGCACGCACACACGCACGCACACACACACACACACACGCACACGCACACGCGCACACACACACACACACACACACACACACACACACACACACATGAACAAACAAACAAAAAAACACAAACAAACAACTACTACCACCACTCTTTACTATTCCATGATCGTCAATGAACCATCTGTCCCACAAACAGAAATAAACCGTCTCCTCTGAGACGTTTTTTTCTCTCTCTGCTCTGTCCTCCAGATGGAAGCCTTGGCAAACACATACCGCACAGTAAAATCACCAGTGTTCATTTAACCCAGAGAGGGGCACAACATGTAACCACAAGGGTCTCTTGTGGTCACAAGTAGATCAATTAGCACCTTTTTGTTCTTACTGTTTCGTTGTGCTGTTTGCATTTTATCCATTTTCAAATAAAGTGAATACAGACGCCACATCTGTAGCATTAAAAAAACGGTCTCCAACCGTAATTAGTAACAGCTTCAATGTAAGAGCAACAAAAAAGAAAAGAAAAAGAGAACTGCGCTAGCCGAGTCACCTGAACTGATGAAATGGCATAGATGGTACAAGAGTACGAGAGTAACTAATAACTTATTGCAACAATTGTCTTGTTTCGATTTGTAAGGAAAGGTAGACAGTACACACACACCTTACTGAGACAGACAGGACAACTGAGAGAGAGACAACGTTGGGGAGAGACAGGTGAATTAGAGAGAGACACACCGTTGGGCAGAGACAAGAGACTGGTGACATCTTCAACTGGGTCAGCAACGTATCAGTAGGCAGAGGTCTCCCATTGTCTGACAACGCCAGACATGGGTTAAGCAGGTGAATCATGGGTTCAGCAGGTGAATGTGTGAGGCAAAGGGTTTCAATGACTACAATGACCAATCCACCTCTACAGTACATCATCTCTTTTCGTCACAAATGTCTTTACATTTTCTAGTGCAGCGTTTCTCAAACTTTTACATTTCAAGGATCCCCCTTAACTCTGACAGTATACAAATGGAACCAAATTTGGTTCCATTTGTATACTGTTAAGAGTTACAGACTTGTATAGGTCAATTTAGACCCCCATAAAGGAACCCACAGAGTCCCTGGAATCCACTTTGAGAACCAATGTTCTAGTCTAAAGTTAGTGACTCAGCAAAAGTAAAGAAGTATGAGATTGTCAATCTTTTTTGTGTGAATGTGCAATTATTAGTGATGGGAAATGTGGACAGTTCAATCCTCACTGTGTTCTCACAGAGGAATCTTGAGTTCCCCTGCTCACAGAGCATTATAGCGACAGAGCCTAGCTGTACCACTATGCATTGCATAAGGTTTCCACTGACATATGTTGTACTGTACTGCATACAGTGCTGCATGCTGTACAGCAGTAAAACCCTGGAGGAAGTTGAACTCCGAAATAATGGTTCGTGAGGCGAACAGAGACTCTGGGTAAGTTACCTAAAGACTCTTTGCATTGGGATTCTTATTGTTAATGTTTCATGAATATTATATATCGTACGCCTATCACGGCACATTGTGAGGCATGGAAATCTGCTATTTCCAGAACACAACACTCTTGTAACGACAAAGTATGAATCAGGCTTAAAAACCTGGCTGATGTACAAGTGTTTCTCTACAAACTGTTAATGAGTTGTTCTCATTTCTTGCTTAATGTTTGTTCTGCGGTGTACAACCCCAAATCAACAATGCCTGTACTTTTTCCTCCATGGGAAATTATCACTGGGTGGTGATAGTACACCAGCCTGCCACAGGTCACTACAGCTAGACAGAGAACATTTGCTAGTAGTCACGAAAAACAATGCCACCCCTATGACTAACAAATGGAAATAAAGATGAAAATCTGTGTTTAAACCCTTAGTTGACACCAAATCACCAACGCCTCCCACCGCGAGGCGTTGTGTGCTTGCAGATCGGCTATTTTCACTAGTTTAAATCATTTTCAAAATGATAAACACAAAACAAACGGTTAGGACATCCAAAGTTTCCACCCAACAACAACAACGAGACAATAACGTACACATCATGGCGTCGACAAACCCTGTCGTCAATTCAGGTCATCCATCCATGAACCAGCGACAGTCAACCCCGAGCGACCTACCTGCCTGGTTGGTGGTCACGTTGAGTGACACGTACTGTCTGGAAGAATGGCCGCCGGCCAGCTCCGACACGCCGTTGACGGCCTCCAGCAGGAAGCTGTAGTTGGTGTGAGACTGCAGGTCGGCGACCATCACAGACGTGTTGGCGAGGCCCACGCGCCGTGGCAGGAAGCGCACGTTGGGGCCGCACTCCTCCAGGCCCCGGCCCTCCGGGAGCACGCGGCGGCACAGGATGTTGTAGCGGCCGTCCTTCCTGCCGCCCGTCTCCATGGGCACCGACCACTCCAGGAAGACGCTGGTCTCGTTGACGTTGGAGATGGCGTTGCGCGGCGCGGACGGAGGGCCTGAGAAAAGAGACGGGTTGCTTTGTTTATCCACAAGTTCCCAGTGTGGGCAATCACTTCCTGTTGCTGCTGTGAGCCTGTGACACCTGAATCTCTGCATGGTGATTACTTGCTGCTTTGTTAGGTGATTTGAATCAGCACTATAATCAGAGTTATTAATTCATGTTTTTGTTCGTTTACCACATCATACAAAGATTTAGCAGCGAATTCAGGACCATAGCATACCATGGCATGGCTACAACCCTGTACTGTATTATGAATCAAGATGTTATCATTGCATTCTATAATGCTGAAGGTGTGTGCATTGTGTGTGTGGGTATGTGTGTGCATGTACCGCTATATACAGTATACTTCCCTGCACTATTATGCTCAAGCCTCACCTACAGTACATAAATAGATACTGTGAGAATGCATCTCCTGTACATAAATATACTGTGAAGTTTTTAAATATACCAACCTGTTGCACATAGAACACACTGTGAAGTGGTTTACAAAAAGTTAAAGTACAGTAGCTACTACGGGAAAATAATGCCATTGGTGCATACAATATATCAAACTTTATGCACATGTACAGCTGAGGATGCTTTTTTCATTCTCTTTGCTCTTTTGCCTTTTGCACTCTCTTTCCTTCGTCATTATTACTTATTATTTTATCTTTAGATGTGTTGTTTTTGTTGTTTTGCTGTTATTTTATATATACCACTGCATTGTCTGAAGGAAGCCGAACAAAAATAAGTTATACTCTTATATACTGTACCTGTACAAAAGATGTAACAATAAGGTACAACCTTGAACCTTGTATACAGACTGTATGGGTGCGCGCATGCGTGCGTGCATGTACCGGTTCCCACACATCTTTACCAATTAATTTCCAAAACTTTTCCAAAACTTTTCCAGAATATTTAACCCGATTTCCAGGACTATATAACAATAATTCAGCTCAATAACGATTCGCTTACTCCTATGCACAATGCCCAAAGACAGGTAGTGTATGCCAGTGGTTCTCAACATTTTCAGGCTGTGACCCCCGAAATAATCATATTTGAACTGGGGACCCCGGCACCCTGATGAGCACTAAGAGTTGAGGAATTTTGTAGAACACGGTTTTATTTATTTATCTAATTTGTCATTTCAGAGGTATTAACAAATCAATAACCAAAGACAATGCATAGCTATTTTTTTCCAGGACCTTCCAGGACCCTTGATAAATTCCAAAACGTTTCCAGTACTGGAAAAATATTTTTCTAATTTCAAAATATTTCCAGGAATTTCATGACCGTGGGAACCCTGTATATATACACACAGAAGTAAGGGTACTTACGTGTGCAGGCCATATTGGGTGGGTCTGTGTCGGTCTTGTAATATCCCTCCACGCAGGTGCAGGCTGTAGCTCCTGTCTGTCGGGCCCGGCTGTGGGGCGGGCACTTACTGCAGGACGAAGACTGCAAGACCGAGCGATAAAAGCCAGCTCTGCAAACTGTGAGGAGGAGGAGGAGGTTGGTGCGAAGATAGTGAAGCAGAATGAAACGAAAGATATGGAAGATGTCAAGAGTTGGTTGGAAATTATGTGGGAGAGATGAGAATGGGAGATGGAGGAGAGAGAGGAGAGGAGAACACACGTTGTGAGGAAGAGAAGGAAGGAGAGATGAGGTGCAAGGGAAGAGAGAAAGGGTAGAGGAAAACAAGGTTAGATTATTGAAGAAAAAAGACAACAGTGGTCTTGAGCAAGACGCTGAACCCTTTACCAAGACACCTTTAAGGGTCCACAGGAAAGCATTTTTTGAGTGGAGGTTTGCTTTGGATTGGATATCACTCAAAGAATATATTGATGCCCACAACAATTAAACTCATCATCCCTTGTGCCCTGACATCTGCATTATTAGCACGAATAGCTTTTGTGGTAACGATTCAATGTCAGGCCGTACATTACCGGCATCAGACACAATCAGGAGGATGAAATGACCGGCGCTGCTTTTCAAAAGTTAAACTACCGTCTGCTTGAAGC
>NC_137822.1:31395393-31450393 GCF_963921795.1 Nannobrachium achirus | reverse complement strand
TATCAAATCCTCTTTCCCTTTGTTTATGTGAGCGTGTTTCATTCAGGGCATCTGACCCTGCACGCTCCCAGCCTTTCATTTGTTGAAATGCACACACACACACACACACACACACACACACACACACACACACACACACACACACACACACACACACACACACACACACACACACACACACACACACACACACACACACACACACACACACACACACACACACACACACACAGCAAGGTGATTCATTGCCTGCCGCGTACGGTCTAGCTCTCCTTGAATTCATCCTCCAAAAATCGACATGGACACATCAGTCAACTCCTTCTCTCTCTGAATCTTATTCTCTCTCTCTTTCTTCCCCATCCTCTCCCTCTCCCACACAGTCTATCAGACACACAGCAGAAAAGAGAAGAGAAGAGAAGAGAAGAGAAGAGAAGAGAAGAGAAGAGAAGAGAAGAGAAGAGAAGATCATTTTATAGTGCTGCTAGTGTGGGAAATTCATCCAAATTACAGGGCTAAAGGATAATATGTGACAATTCAATCAAGTCTGCATTGGTTGCACTCCATTGTATAGCCTGTAGCCTCGATTGCTACACTGTGATGACCATAGTATTAACCTCTATTAACAGTTGACTAACAAGTATTGTACCATACCACCAAGATCATTGTGACACCATTACTGCTTTCACTTTCGATTAGGTATACCTGAGTGTTTTTTAGTTCAATTAGCTGATCTACAACAAGCTCACAACATGTCGATGTAGATCGACTAGTTTAATTATTTTGAAATGTTTTTCAAAATAGTAAAATATGGCTAATACGTTCAAATATGGTTTAAAGAGGTGGTGCCATAGTTTTGTACTTTTTCTGGTTTTCATGTGTCTAGGTCTAGGAGGTTGACAGTACTTCATTAGACCCCCTGGTGTGGTTGTTATGAGCAATTATGTATTCCCTTTCTATTTGGGTTTTTTCCTGGAGGCTGCCACCTTGTGGGTCAAAAGTGCTGGTCCAAAAACACAGATACAATTACATCCTAGAATCAACCCCTCCCCTAATTACCATTCACCCAACACACGTGGCGAACTTCAGCTGGGTCACCACCACCCACCATGACAACCAGGCATACTAATGAACTGGTGGGTGTGGCCACATAAAAACCTAATTTTAACTCTTTCTGTACACCTTTTTGGAAAAAATCTTCCTCCTAGTATAATCATAATACCTGATAATCATGTTTTAGAGGGGGGAAAAATCATGGCACCCCATCTTTAAGTGTCTAAACCGTTACTAATTTAGCTGGAACCCCCTCGAGGACCCCTGGGGTTCCCCCTCAAAGACCCCAGGGGTTCCCTGGCTGGAACTCACTTTGAGAAGCAGCGGTGTAGAACAAAGTACTGTAGATCTATGGAAATAACAGGATAACAACATGGGAAGCGTTGTTATTCACAGCGACAATCTGCCTCTATGAATACAAACGATTACACGCCTATTCTCTCTTAATTATATCCATAAGATTTTTTCAACTCAATGGCTGAGGACTGGAATCTAGACTAGAGTCACGTACTGTACATCTGTAAACCCAATTAAGTGCCACAAGCAGTGAAGATGAACATGCATGCATCTTGTGTTGAATGTCATGGTATTCCACAGCCAGCCGAAGGGCAGGCTTACGCCGAAATCACACCCCGTATTGACCAGAAAGCGGCATGTTTTCATGCATGTGGGGAGCGATTTGTTGGGGCACGCCGCACGAGGCAGAGCCAGCAGCGCTGAAAAGCTGAGGAAAGTTCAACTTTTTTTTGTGGAGGTTTTCAGCGAGACAATGAGGGAATCAATCGGAAGCTTGCTGTAGTCTGAACTAGGCATGACATAGGCGTACATGAAGGCGACGTGTATGTTTAAGATGTTTTGTACGCACCCCCACTTAGCGGAAAAAACGCTTTAGAGGAAAACTCAGAGTTAAAAGATAAGACTTAAACTTTTCACACAACAAATGTAGTTGTTGTGTTTGGCGTTATGTTGCAGCTTGTAAACCAGACAGACTGTGAAGACCGGAAGTTATTTATGGTTACAGCTTTACCGTTCGTTGCAAGGCTTATAATGTACGTTTATGATGGGAATAGGCGATGAGCTTTGCATGCCGTGTGCACAGGCTACTGTCGTGAATCCTCATGTATTCTGTCAGCTGCATCGATTTTCATGTGCCAAAGCAATATCCCAAAATGATCCACAACATGCATCCTTAGCAGCAAGGCAGCAACGGTACACAGTACCGATACACAGTAAAAATGTTAGTGTTAATTTAACTCAGAAGAGTGTACCAAATTGATTCCATGTGTGCACCCTTTGGATTTCGTTTGTACACCAAATTAACACTAAAGATTTTTATGTGTATGGTTTAAGACACAATTTGCATCTGGCAGATTAGTGGACTAATGCACCTGTCATGTTGACCGTCCATTTATTGTAATTGCATGTGTGACTTTAATTGCACAGTGACCCTGTCTCATGCGATGTTGTTGATTCCTTCTTAATGCAATTTCTTAAGACGTTCATGTGGTAAATACAAAGCACGTGAAAATAACGGGGTGGGATCGCAGGGTTAAGAGAAAATTATATAAAAAAATCGCATGCACGCCTGCCCGCACGGACGCACACGCACTAAGCAGTTCCTCCCACAGCCAAGAAACCATGTCCTTAACCACTTAAACCCCATATGGTTGAGTGGAGTCCCTCAGTGCAACGTGTCGTGAGCTTGCAGATCTGCCATTTTCTGCCAAAGCTTTCCCCACAATACAGATGGTGGGGTTTAACTGGTAAAGCCTAATTTATGCTCAACCTTCTGTTTTCACAGATTCACAGATTCATGTCTTTACACAGTCTAATCTTCAGTGTTAATATAACTATTTGGTTACAATTGTAAATTAACATTTACGGGTCCGTTTGGTTACATTTGGACATTTTGTTGTGTTTAGGGATGGGACGATAAGCGATATTATTGTTTATCGTGATAAAAAACACTCACGATAATCGTATTGTGGAGATTTAATTTATCGTGAAATCGTCCTCCGTCATGCACTGGGATCAATTCACCTTTTATTTGCCGAGCTGCAAATCCGGTACCACTTAAACCCTCTATAATTGGTAAAAGGTACGTAATACGTAATAATATACATACTTGATAGTCTTTTTTTTTTCACTCTCTATGTTGCGACACGTTGTGAGCTTGTAGATCGACAATTTTTTGGCAAATGTTACGCCCCACAATAATGGATTTTGATTATCGTGATAATATCATAAATCGTGATGTCTTTTGTCACAATAATCGTGATATGAAATTTTCATATCGTCCCATCCCTCGTTGTGTAATGTTTGTTTTTTTGAGCGGTGGTCACAACGCTCCTATACGTGGCCGTGTGTGTGGGTCTGTCTGTCTGTCTCCGTGTCTCCGTGTCTGTCTGTCTGTCTGTCTGTAGCCTGCAGTAACCTTTTCTGACCACACATGTTAAGGGAGGGGCGCTGTTGCACACACACACACACACACACACACACACACACACACACACACACACACACACACACACACACACACACACACACACACACACACACACACACACACACACACACACACACACACACACACCACCGCTCAGTTCACACAAGTGTGATTTTTCTTCTTCTTCTTGGTCCCTTCCTGAGATGGATAATTTCCATTTCAAGGTTCAACGATTCTGTATTTACATCTTGTGTACGGGTGCATACTGTAACACTAACATTTATTTGTTCTGGTTTCCCCAGACATTGTATACTCTATCCTCCATAAACACAGACTGTTGTCGTAGGACTAGTGTTTACTTCTTTGTCTTTGTCTCTGTCTTTTATTTATTTGCTCTTTTTTCTGGCTGTAGCTCCCCACAACAAACTGTGCTGTCGCTAAGATCAGATGCTGTAATGGTTTAATTGTCTTAATGACACACGCATGCACAAACACACGCATGCACAAACACCCACACACACACACACACACACACACACACACACACACACACACACACACACACACACACACACACACACACACACACACACACACACACACACACACACACACACACACACACACACACACACACACCTCCCGTAGTGAGATTAGCTTCGGTTATGGCTAAGTAAAAGAGCTCATTTTGGATGCAACCTGCAACCAAAATAGAGCGTGTGCGTGTGCGTGTGTGTGTGCGTGTGTGTGCGTGCGTGCGTGTGTGTTTGTGTGGGGTGCCCTTGGGCAAGCTGTCTTTCTGATGCCACGCTAGACATACATCTCTTAATGTGCTGCACAAAGGGTAATAGGTAATTAATATGCAATACGCACTATAGTGTGCACCGGAGAGACTAATGTGTGCGTGCGTGCACGCGTGCGGGCGTGCATGTTCGCGCGCACGCGAGGTTAATAGGTAATTAATATGCAGCGCACACAGGCATCCCAGGCAATTAAGAGCCAGCGGTGTCCATTGACGCTTCTTAACGAGGGTCCTCTTTAATTGGAAACATTTCCCTATAAACATGTTGATTTATATGACTGGCTGTCTTTTGGTGGGATTAGACGGGGAGGGGGGGTGGGGGTGGATATGACATCGGAGCGAGAGAGACAGAAAGGGGGAGAAAGGCAGGGGATCCGATCAGATGACGATAGGATAGGCGTAACCACATGCGTATCTAGGAGAGATTCGTTTGGACTTGGATTCTCAGGGGTCTTCAACGTTTTCAGGCCAAGGACCCCTTAGTTGAGAGAGAGATGGAGCAGGGACCCCCTCTACATATTGTATAAATGTGTGATGCAGATTTTCATCAGTGTCATAGATATATTCATCGACTTGTTTGACAGCACTGTCATCAGTCTATGTTGGATCTGTGTTTTTAGTTAACTTGACCTTTCACTCTGTACTTGGTCTGCTCTTTTTGGAGCGGTGAAAGCGCTCCCAATAGACAGGTATGTCCGTGGGTATGTGGGTGGCTGGGTGGCTGGCTGGCTGGGTGGGTGGCTGGCTGGCCATGTCCGTAGCCTGGCAATACCTTGAGTGGCCACACACAACACACTAGTTAAAGGAGGGGCGCTGTTTTGTGCAGGCCAGGCACACTCACCACTCACTCACAGGCACAGTTTACTCAATCACTCACTCACTCACATAGGGTACAGCTGCTCAAATTCACCGCTCCACTTCGAACCGAGGTTTGATTTTTTACCTCTACAACAAACCTATTTGCCAAAAATAGCCGATCTACAAGCTCTCACCGCCTCGCAGCGAGCTTGTAGATCTGCTATTTTTGGCTAAAGTTCTCCTCAGAATAGGGATGCGAGGGTTCAAGTTGTTAATTTTAAAAGAATATCCCATCACAAAGATTTGTGAAGAGTTACTACAGGGCGCCCCCTGTAGTAACTCTGAGGACCCCCTAGGGGTCCCGGACCCCCTGTTGAAGACCCCTGATCTATATTCAAATCAAAAACATATGCAGGCATTGAAAACGCACACACACGCACAACATATCAATATGCAAACAGCTACAATAGGGACTCCTGCAGCCTGAGGGCGAAAAAAAGAGGCAAATCAAAGCTCACACACAAGTGAAATCCTCAGTATTACATGGAATCATGGATCCATGTGTGACTCAGAGACTGTTGCAAATGCAACCCAATGGGTTTGGTTTCATTTAGACGGGTTAAAGGAACACTCTGGTTTCTTGCAGCGCAGGCAAACACAAACTGTACCACCCGGCCACCTGGGGAGAAGCCAGGCATTGTTGGTGAAGCAGACCAGAGTCATTAGATTGGAGGCTGCCAGGTCAGGCTGGTCAACAGCCCAAGGCAACAGTGGTGGGAACTAAGTGGGTCATGGGGATGCTTTTTAACCACATGAACCCCAGCGTCCCTGTTCTGGGGGGGGGCGAAAAATAGTGTGAAAACAGTCGATCAATCTATAAAAATCTCTATATATATATTTTCTTTTTTAGTGAAGAGATTTTAAGAAAAAGAAGAAGAAGAAAAAAAAGGAGAGGACCAAATATAGAGCCCTGGGGGACCCCGGTCAACTAATTTAAGTGGTTAATGGGTCTGCGGTTAAAACGACATACCTTAAAAAAAAAAAACATTTTCTGCCAATTTAGCTTTTGTTTAGATAGGACCGTCAAGAGCCTGTCTCTCTCTTTCTCAGACAGGGGACTCCAGTCAAACGTTTTAATTTGAAGGACTCATAATAATGAATGCATTATAATGCATTATGAATGCCCTCATGATGCATTATAAATGTGGGCTTCATAGAAAGTGTTACCTAACAGAACACCTATTTCCTCCCGCGAGGGAAATTCAGTATTTTCAGCCCAACTCAGCTGATTCGCTGCCCACAAGGAGCGCGTGAGCAATTAGGGGTTAAGAGTCTCGCTGCAGGGAAACACATCGATTGCTACCCTGGACTGGAATCGAACCAGGGACACAACCAGGGGCTCCGGTTCCCCAGGCGGGCTCCCTAACCATTCAGCTAGCCAAATGGACCCGTGTGTGTCCATTTTTATTCCATTTGCACACTCCTAAGAGTTACAGACATGTAAAAGAGTCTATTTGGAACCCCCTCAAGGAACCCTGAGGGTCCCGGACCCCACTGGTTTAAGCAGTTAATAACAGAGATATTGTGTGTTATATGGGGTCCTCCGGTAGCTTCATGTGCCCATGTCAAGCCTGAGTCCCAAGGGGTTAAGCAGTTAGGAACTCTAGTATCAGACAGCTGCTACAGTCTGGCGAGCAGCAGCAGCAGCACCACAGCCTCAAGGCCCTAAGCAGTATGCAGGCTCCACCTGGCAACCAGGCCTGTGAACAATGGAACGGCTAACGGCCTCCTCGTCTTGCCTGCGATGTTTCCGTCGTTGTCGGGTGGAAACCTTGTACGTCCCAAACCGTTCCTTTTGGTATTTATTATTTCAAAAACGAGTTAAAATAGTGAAAACGGCCGATCTACAAGCACACAACGCCTTGTGTGCTTGATCGGCTGTTTTCACTAGTTTCTTGTATGATGAAGCAAGGCTTTACTTTACGAAGATAAACGTACAAATCTGAAACTTGGCGATACGAGGTTTCTGCCCGGCAGCGACAATTTCCATGTTGCAGCAACACAATGTCGAGGAGCCGGCATCCAATATGGTAATTGTCTCTCTCTCTTGTATAATAGGATTGTACAGTACTGTAACAATAAGTGATCTTGAACCAATGCCGTCCTACATTATATTCTAATTTCATTTTAGGGCATTTAGCTGACGCCGTTATCCGCAGTGACTTTACAAGTGCAGAACAAGCTCCAATTTGTAAATTACTGCACGAGGAGAGAATAAAGTGCAAGGTCAAATCCGCCTGTACTGGGAAAAAACGCCGGTATCGGATGAGCAGAGGATTGTATAACATCAGGGAAATGGCAGAGCTAAAAGCAGATGGAAGAGTAGGAGTTTTAATATAAAAAAACAAAACAAGACAATGGTAGGTTAGAGGGAGCCGAGTTAAGAACATGAGAGGCGGGGTGGTTAGGGTGCATACCACACATGGGCTCTAATGCTTGACAGCGAGTACGCGGTTCAATTATCGACTGGACAGACCATTTTTGCTGCATTTCCCTCCCCTACTCTTTCCCTCTCTGTCCCTACTAGTCAGGAGGATATCTTAAAAAGTCCTGGAATACATTCCTTATCCAAAACATTTCTTCACCAATGTGTTTATAAAGGTGTCTAGAAACACAACTCACAAAGACTGAAATTCTGTGTCCCTAGGAGGAGTTTGACCCCTCACATGCTACTTAAAGCATATTTATTGTGTTATTTATGTGTTTTTCCTTGACCCCAACTTTCAGCAGCTGTCAAGGATTCTCCTATGGAAACTGAATTTCAGTCTTTGTGAGATGTGTTACTAGACCTTTACAAACACATTGATGAAGACATTTCTTGGTAAGGAATTTTTTCAAGGTTCGGACCTTTTTTCTGAAGATATCCCCTGACTATACGTTTCCTATCTCTCTCCACTCTTCCTGTCAAACAAAGGCTCGGAAAAGCCCCAAAAATAACAAACAAACAAACGAAGAGGAGCGCCAGGGGCTCTAATTAGGTGGCAGAGGTGAGGCTAACCAAGTCGTTATGACCACTGTCATGGAAAAAGAGACATTCTATCCTCTCGGGGTGCGATGCATGAGCCAAACGTTTATTCTGACATGACACCCAACGTCAAAAGCAAACACTCTTTAACACTCTGTTCTGTCCCAAGCCCTAAAGGGCCAAAGAACCTCCCTAATAGGGCCAAGAGCCCAGAGGCCAAAATGCCCCCAGGACAACAGACAGCCCAGAGGACCAATCTCAGACCCTTTTTATAGTTGTCCACTGCTATTCATGCGTTGGTAAACGTCCCTACGTGGTGATATTGTGCATAATATTACCCTAATAGACCGGACTTAATGGACAGCTGTCTCCGTATGACCACACTAACAGCAGGGAAGTCTGTGAATGGCCCTACACAAGTGGAGGGCCTTTAATTAAGTCAGTGGCCTTAAGGGAACCAATGGTTCCCAAGCCATGTGGCCCATAGGGCAGGAGTAGGGCTGTCACGATATGACATTTTACATGAAGATTAATTGTCACTCAAATAATTGCGATAAACGATTTAATTATGTTTTCGTCGTTGATAATTACATTTCTGTTCAGCTTTAGGCTTTGAAGTTGCACATGGCAGATATGACACATAACCTAAATATACAAAGAAAATACTGACATATTTGACAACTTTCTACTTAAAGGGGAAGACCACCCATTTTCAATATTGAAATATGTCATTAATATACCTTAGAGGAGTTGTGTGGAAATAGAAAAAAGGTTCCCCCCCTTCTGTGTTGCCTAGAACTGGAGGATTGATTTTGGGGTTTGTATTGTAAAGTACAATGTGTGATGTCATCAAGTTGTACTTTACAATACAAACCCCCAAATCAATCCTCCAGTTCTAGGCAACAGAAGAGGGGGAACTTTTTTTCTATTTCCACACAACTCCTCTAAGGCATATTAATGACACAGTTCAATATTGAAAATGGGTGGTGTTCCCCATTAAAAAAAAACATTGATAGTGGAAATAGCCGATCTACAGTACAAGCTCACAACGCGTCGCGATGCGACACGTTGTGAGCTTGTAGATCTGCTATTTCCACTATTTCTGAAAGTTTTGTAAATGTATGTCAAATATTTGCGATTATGTCAAATATTTGCGATTATGTCAAATAATTGCGATTAGACGATTATTATGTAATAATTGTGACAGCCCTAGGCAGGAGCCTACTGTATCTCCTGTTTCTGTAGCGTGAGGTGGCTCAATGTGCAAGTACACCCCCCAGCCATGATATACTGTACAAGTACACCCCCTGGACCCCCTTGTATGCCCCAATACAATCATTGACATTCAGTGCCAAGCCAAATAGACGATCACAATGCGTCACGGTGCAACGCAAAATGGCCGATATACTAGTACGTATAGGGGCTGAAGTGGATAATGTATGTTTTGTAATAATAATCAAATTCTACAAAGTAACAGTTTTCAAATAAATGTAGTGGACATACTAAAAAATGGACATACTCAAGTAAAGTACAAATACATCAAAATTGTACTTAAAGGAGTAGTTCACCCCCAAATGTACTTTTTTTTATTGATTACTCATGCCATGGAGACTTGAGTTTAATAATATTTTAGTTTTTTGTCGTATTCCTAAGACAGAATTTTACAATCAATTTAGCCCCATTGATTCCGGATGGGGACCCAAATGCATTCGGGTCCCCATCCGGAATAAAGGGGGTAAATTTACTATAATACATTTTTTGGCTTAGGAATGCGACAAATACAACAAAATGTCATTGAACTCAAGTCTGGCGTGAGTAATCAATAGAAAAAAGGTAATTTTGGGGGTGAACTACTCCTTTAAGTACAGTACTTGAGTACACATAATTTCCACCACTGCATGCACCCATCATAATAATCAGACACATATACACACACTCATCCATAAACACAAACACAGGACCTCACGTACATACACACCTTCTGTTTACATTGCGTCAATCATTTTGCTCACTGTGGGACAAACACAGGAAGAGGATATTTACCGGGTGTCCGTGCTTCCTGAAGTTAGTTTATTAGCTTACAATGCAATCTCCAGACCACATGGACGCTGTGTTCAATCTCAGCCGCAGTGGGGGCTTCTCTCTTCGTCAAATATTTGTATTGTTATTATCCTGTATTAGGCAACACCCCCACGCTCCCAGTGTGTGTGTGTGTGTGTGTGTGTGTGTGTGTGTGTGTGTGTGTGTGTGTGTGTGTGTGTGTGCGTGCGTGCGTGTGTGTGCGTGTGAACACAAACACAGGCAGATTATAACGCTGTAAAAACATACAATCCAGCCAATGGGGTTTTCCTGTGTGTGTGTGAGTTGAGTTGAGTTTATAGTGCAGGGCAGGGGTGTCGCACCGCATTCTGGTCCCTGGGTACAAGGATTCACTGCGGGCCCCTCATGAATGTTCTTCATAGGGGGAGGGGGTTTAACCCAGACTGGGAACGCATTATTTTGTGCTTTAACTATACAGATATACATATATATTTTTGAAAAATCTTTGAATATTTCAAAGTCTTTAAAAAAAAAGTGGTGCTCAAACCTTTTCATGTGAAGGACCCCCAAAATAATATGTATTTGGCCACGGACCCGCATCTCAAAAATATTTAGTTCCAGGGACCACCCAGAAGCAAAATTTGAGTTACAGGTGTTCGCTTAAAAAATACACATATTCAAAGATTTGCACACATTTTCACACAACTTTTCAAAAATAGCAAATAGCTCACAACGTGTCGCGTTTTGCAACAAGTTTTTTGGCAAAGAGATTTGGTAGAGAGTGAAAAAAAAGACTCTATCAAGTACGTATATAATATACGGTATCTTATAAGTACATTTTACCAATACCAATACATTTACCGGGGTTTAAGTGGTACCGGATGCAGCTCGGCAAATAAAAGGTGAATTGATCCCAGTGCATGACGGAGGACGATTTCACGATAAATTAAATCTCCACGATACGATTATCGCAAGTGTTTTTTATTGCGATAAACAATAATACCGCTTATCGTCCCATCCCTAGTCAGGACCCAGTTTGGGTCCCAGACAAATACAAATTTGTATTTGACATTAAAAGGTTTGAGAACCACTGAACAGCATTTTAAAATGGTGATTTGTTTTTGTACAGTTTTACTCAGCTATGTTCTTTCCTGAATCGAGTAGACACTTTATGTTGATAAGTTAAGTGTCAAGACTGAGTGTTTGAAAGTACAACATTTTGATTAAATGAACAATTCTTTTACTCAAATCAAATCAAATATCTAGACAAATGTCTCAATGGTACTCCTGTCAACTTGCTGCCAGACCCGCATGTCGTGCTTGTGCTGCTCATGTGCATGCACGTGCGCACTCGCTCGTTCGCGCGGGGGGAACCACGCACGCACACACACGCGTGCGCGCACATGCACAGTTTGCACACACAAAGAAAATGCTGGCTTACTTTTGTATTTTTGTCTACTTGTTAGTCATGGAGTTTTCCGTAACATCACCCATTAAATGCTCTATTGTTTTGTTATTGTGCATTTGCTGACCAACAGCCCTGCAGGAAACGTTGAGCAATATTGAACATCAAATATTGATGTTTCCTCCATACTGTACATACTGTACGATGATATCATTTTTGATGTCATATCACCCTGCAGTACATAACGTCGTTGTTGGGCAGAAACCTCGTATCTCCAAATGTTCAACTTATGTTTTCTTTAGTAAATGAATGCATCATCATAATACAGTGTCACTAAAAACATGTCACGCTGAGGCATGTTTTGAGCTTGTAGATCTGTCATTTTTAAATTTTGGACATACAAGGTTTCCGCCCGACAGTGACAATATGCTAACTGGCCTAAGCAGCTACTGAGTTCTCTTGAGACGCCAGGGCTCTCATGGAAGGAACCTCCTGCCTCCACTGAATCAAACACAATATTAATATTTCACAAGCCACAGGAACGCCCGCTTGCATGTACCAGTGTGTGTGTGTGTGTGTGTGTGTGTGTGTGTGTGTGTGTGTGTGTGTGTGTGTGTGTGTGTGTGTGTGTGTGTGTGTGTGTGTGTGTGTGTGAGAAAGTGGAACGGGAGGAAGCACTTCTGGGAATGTCAGTTTACCCAACAAGCACTCAGGAAGCACTTTACTTGTCATGACAGCACTGCCATGTTGAGATGATGGTGAGAGAGAGAGAGAGAGAGAGAGAGAGAGAGAGAGAGAGAGAGAGAGAGAGAGAGAGAGAGAGAGAGAGAACAAAGAAACAGGGAGACAGAAAGGAAAAAAATAGATAATAGAAGAAACAAAGGAAAATAAGAAAGATATGAGAAACAAAGAAGGAAAACAAAGACATTATGATGGAAAGAAGGACAGAGAGAGAGACAGAGACAGAGACAGAGAGAGAGAGAGAGAGAGAGAGAGAGAGAGAGAGAGAGAGAGAGAGAAGAGAGAGAGCACCATTGCCATTCAAAGCAGTGCTGTGACGGGTTGTTGTTCCTGTGATGAATCCGGTACATTCGTTTCAGGAGAGGACAGAACGGGAACAGAAGAGCTTGCTGGTCTATCGCTCATTGTGGAGCTCTCAACTTCAGCTACTTTGAGGCGATGCAGCTTGCATTTCTGTAAATATGACCGTACGGTACACAACTTCTGCCACAAGGGGCCCATTCTAAAAATATATTTGTTCCAGGAAGCCCGAAAAAGTACGATTTGAGTTACAAATGCTCACTTTAAAAATATACTGTATATGTTCCAAGATTTTCACACATTTTCATGCCTTTTTGGAAAAGCAGGTCTACAAGCTCATAGTGTGGCATTCGTTGCCACACTATGAGCTTGTATATCTGCTATTCTATTAGCCAAAGTATAAAATAATGGTTAAAGTGGTTAAAATCAAAGTGACACAGATGCTTTCCAGTTCTAAATAGGTTAAATGTTACAGTATCACAACATGTTATTATTCAATATTATAGAACCAGGCAGACCAAAAAAGGATGAATAAAAATGGTTTTCTTGTGCTGTTACTGGCTATGAGCCAGCGTTGTGATTAGAATTCCTTTACAGTCCAATTCCAATAAGTAAACACAGAATCTGTCAGTGGCATAGTGGTCTAGACATCTACAGTACCTCTGGAAACACATGAACCTCTGCTTGCCTACCATGCCATCACACCGCTAGCATCACTAAATGGTGCATTTATATAGCGCTTTTATCCAAGGCGCTTTACAGAGATTGTGCATTACATTCACCCATTCACGCACACATTCATACACCAGTGGCGGAGGAAACCATGCAAGGCACCAACCTACTCACCGGGAGCAATTAGGGGTTCAGAGTCTTGCTCAAGGACTCTTCGACATTAACTCAGGGGGAGCCCGGATTCGAACTGGGAACCCTTCGTGCTCTAATAACGGTTTCTCTACCCTTGAGCTATGCCTCCCCTACACTACACACCTTAGTTACAGCAGGGGTGCGAGCACAACTCCAACTCATTTCAACATTGCTTAACTTCTTACACCCCGTAAGTCGGGAAACGTAACTCTACAAGAAATCTCAAAGAGAACACCAGCACTCACAGACAAGTCCATTTAAGGCCTTTTTATTTTAAGTTTAGTTGGTCAAGGTAAGCTGCAGAGCAGCAGAGACAAACGGACGCGTTTCGGCTTAAAGCCTTCTTCAGCGTTGTATGTTGTGGGGAAAGACAGTGTTATATTTTATAATGTCCGTAGGAGCGACACCTTCTTCTGTCCGTGTAGCAACAACTACCAACCCACTTAAGTCAAGTGCAAATTACAATAGATATTAGTCAAAATTCATTATACACAGTCAGTCAAAAATACAAAGAATCTGAGTCAGTTCCAGTAGAGGGGTATAGATCGACAAGCTTAACTCATCTAGTGCCATTCGCGAGATGTCTCGCGAAATGTAATCTATTACTGTAGTGCCATTCACGGGATATCTCGCGAAAAGTAATCTATTACTGTAACGGCGAGTACATTACCGAGAAGAATGGCCGGCGGTCCGGAGACGAAATCCGTCGCTGATTTCGCATCATCACGGCTCCACGAGCACAAAATACTCCCATCCATAACATTGAGGTGGACGGGGGATCTCATCTTTAATGTCCATTATCTCAAAACTACACTTTAGAAGCTAGGATGGAGGCAGATGCTCGCTTATGTTACACAGTTATAAAAGCTCCCGGTCGGCCATTACACAACTCCACGTGGACACGGAACGGTTCCAGCGCACGATCCGATGACGTCAGACCGGAAGTGATTCGCGTGTGGACTTCTGGCCTTCAAAATAAGACAACGCAAGTGAATGGGACCTGAAGGAGGCACTTTGGACATTATAATCCGTTAATGTCTGGGGCTCAGAATTAGTTAATATATTAATTAGCCATTAATTAAAAGAGGTTGGGGATCGCAACAGAGAGATGCTGTGGTACCATACACATTAGTCAGAGCATATAAAAATCCCATGAAAAATTATCGTATCTGTATTGACTTTAGTAGTTGTATTGTTTTGATATGCTCTGACTAATGTGTACGGTACCACAGCATCTCTCTGTTGCGATCCCCAACCTCTTAGCTTGTCGATCTATACCCCTCTACTGGAACTGACTCAGATTCTTTGCATTTTTGACTGACTATAATGAATTTTGATGTATTTCTTAAAATACAAAGTGCCTTAAATGGAGTTGTCCGTGAGTGCTGGTGTTCTCACTACACACCTTCCCTATTGCTCTCCTGTAACTTAATATGTTACAATTCCCGAACGCAAATATGCAGTTACATTCTTCTCACAACACTGAAGTACATTATGTCTACTTTAATGTGATACTAGTATGTTTTCATATACATGTGAAAACAACACAACAACAATGGTGGTATCCTTTTAACCAATTAAACCCTATATAATTCATCGACCAGAGTCCTCCAGGGGACAAACATTACTTGGACTTTCCTTTTTTCCCTGTCTCTTATCCGCCCTGGCCTGGCTCACAGTACCTGCCTCTCGTCAGCGTCATACGGCAACAAAAAATGCCAAATCTATTCTTTAAAAAAAGAAAATTAAGTGGGAGTAATATGGTAATGCAGAACCTGATTTAAATAACTACTATACACCCGTGGCTGACATGAGGTGCAATGTGGTCTCATTACTATTTCTCAATAGATTTCAACAGAACGAAACCCAGAGGCTGTACTGTATGTCTGTGGGGCCTTTGTTTGTGTGTGTGTGTGTGTGTGTGTGTGTGTGTGTGTGTGTGTGTGTGTGTGTGTGTGTGTGTGTGTGTGTGTGTGTGTGTGTGTGTGTGTGTGTGTGTGTGCAGTATGTTATGTGTAGATCAATATGTGTGTGTCAGTGTTGTCTGTGTACATGTCTGTGTCCATCTTGTCTTGTGTGTTTGTATGCAGGGTTTGGTTTGTTGGGGAGGGGCAAAGCTATACCTCTGCTTTTGATATCTCCCCTTCTGGTCATTCATTTTTCTCACCGTCGGTGTATCCCTGATATTGGTCAGACTGAACGAAATACACAATTCTATTTTTGGTTTATTTATTTATTTTGACGCATTCCTAAGACAATAATTTGATGACCAGTCGTGGTTCCCTACTGTATATATGCAGACACAAAGAGCCTGCTTTGTTCCCTATGGAGACACAAAGACTTCTCCTCAAATTGAACTATCCCTTTAACGCTCCCTTTGAGCTAATGTGTTAGATTGTCTTAATTTATTCATTAAAATATGTGCTCGCGACCTTGTAAATCTGCTATTTTTGCTAATTGTCATACAAAGAAGTATATCGGGTTTAAGTGGTTAAGAAAAAATTGTTTTTCTTAAAGATCGAGGCCTATGTGCATGTATGTAATGTCTGTGTTGTTGGTATGCTTGTCGCTGATACCATTGCCGACACACCATCATCGGCTGCCTCTTACAGCGCCTGGAGAAAGCGGTGACCCACTGCTACAGTATCTCCCAACTCCCCTGAGGCCGTACAGACAGCGTCTCCTTGACATTATACTACAGAATGCCATGAAGACGGGTTCCAGCAGCAGTGGCACACTGTGGCACCCAGATCCAGTTTGACAACGCGCTGTCATGGCGACTGACAGGCGGGGGAAAACAGAGAGAGGATCATGGGAGCACCGAGCGACCTCTGTAAAGGGAGTGGGAGTCCTGGGAATTACATTCCAAGTCAAAGTCCATGTCCTGGGAATTAAATCCTGCACTCTGCGGACACCAGCACCCTTTAATGCTCGGGGTTTTTCCCAGCATGGCACCTCGGGGGCGAGCCGTCTAGAGGAGGGCCTGTGTGTGTGTGTCTGTCAGCTTCTTTTGAACTGTAATCGAGAGCACCTAGTATTTTGTTGCTGTGCAGGCAGAAACCTTGTATCTCCATTATTTTGGTTTTATGAATGAATTTTCGCACAAAAGTAGTGAAAATAGCAGATCTACACGCTCACAAGAAGTTGTGATGCGAGGCGTTGTGAGCTTGCAGATTGGCTATTTTTACCATGTGTCTTTTCATATTTTTAGAGTAACAATAACAAAGGAACGGTTTTGAACGTACAAGGTTTCCACCAGCAACGATTTCTTTGTTCTTTGACTACTGACTGGATTGCCACGGAGTTTGCTGTGTATCTTCATACTCCCCAGAGGAATGAAGGATTCGCTAGTGGGGCCTTTAAACTTTAGCTGACAACTTACTCAGTGTAGTGTTTTCTGAGAGTTTCAAGAAGATGCTATCAAAATGTACAGTACCATCAGCACCGGGATTCCCCATGTACTGAGAGTCTGCGAGTCTTCCTGATGTAGCCATCAGGGGCGTCATTTGGGGCATCAGGGGATGGCAATGGCCACCCCCTAGTGTTCAATTTTAACCTAAAATGCAATTATTTTATGCATATTGTTTACAAAACAAGCTCTCAGCGTGTCGCTTGGCGACATGCTGAGAGCTTGTAGATCCACTATTGGTTATGGTATCTTATTTTTTACCTACTCCCTATTTCGTTCTGATATTACACCTCTGTTAGGCGTGTTAGCACTTTTACACAATGTTCTTCTAATAACAGCCATATCTACCCAGCAAACAAATATTACGCTTCTCTAACCCTTTATTTAGGGAACCATAAATTGGATGGGGGCGCACAGACCAAAAAATAAAATGGCTAAATAAGATGCGATAAAAGCCAGTGTTGGCGGGTGGTCTCTTTTCATTTGGTACATCTTTTGTCTGTTAACACCCTGCTGCAGGCCTACAGTAGTGCTGCTGTTTGTCAGACATGTAAGCCAATCAATCACGCTGTCAATAAGCATTAACATTTCAAACTAGAGACCTCCGTCTTGTTTATAATCATTCAATCCAGTCCATCAAGGGTCTGCCACTGAACAATCAATATAACTGTAAATGCTCGTCCCAAGTTATCTGAACTCAAAGATGTAGAGATTGTCCAGTACAAAAAAAAAAACACAACATTTCATTTTATGATATCGAACAACGCTCATTCACATATGCCAGTGGTTGTAAACATAATTATGATAAACATCTACATGATGCATCGCTAAATACATGTGATTACTACACGTTTCTTTGTTTAATATTGGTGTTGATCTGCGTTTTTATCCAAGCTCATCTCTAAGACAGTCCACTCGGCAGCATTGCCGTCAAGTGAAGCTCACAGTCTTCCTCCCCTTCCCCCTCTTTATCTGGCTCTTTGTCAATATCTCCCATGGTCTTTCCTTCTCCCAGTTATCCCTTTCCCTTTATCTCTACTCCCACCACACACAGAAACACACCACCACCCCCCATCTGAATCGACAATCGTCCGTCTTTCTCTCACTCCCACAGGGGGTACGCAAACCCGTTTTTTCCTTCCTTCCTTCATTCCTTCCATCTCTCTCTCCTCACTTCTCCATAACTTCTCTCCTCCTGCCATTCATCTCATTGGCGTCAGTTCAGAAAAAGCTAAGGTATGGCAACATGACTGGTGTCTTACACGCGCGCCTTCGCGCCGGAACCCAGGTTATCACCCAGGTATATCATTTTGTCGAGATGGGGAGAATACAAGTGCGAAGAATATAATTATAATACCTTGTTAAAGTGACCATTTTGTAAAATTTTGAATTTTTACTGTAATTTAACAACATAATAACCAGCACAGATTGACAAAGAGACATTCGTGGATTTATATTTAAAAGTAACTTTTATTTCCCCCCCTGGACCCAGGGTATGGCAGCTGCATACCCCTGCCATACCCAATTGACGCCCCTGATTTATCTACATCTATCCAACCATCCATGTTGCTCCCTCCTTCCCTTCCACTCCACCGTACTCCCCAAGCCTCTCATCCCCTTCCCTCTTCTCCTCTCTCCCTTCAGTCTCCCATGGCTGACAGGGCTGCAGGCGATCACCAATTATCCCAGCGAGATCCTGTCTGCATCCATACATCTCACACACACACACACACAACCACATAGATGCTATATCTGCCACATAGCAATCCAACGCCACATGGGTCCTCCCCGTCAACACACACACCTCATCCATATCCAATACACCACATCTCTTGTTCTTTGTGTTGCCACAGATACATCTTTCATCTTAAAGACGGAGGATGAGCATTTTACTTCCCTGTCCCCGCGGTATTGGATCCTATATTTTGTATAATTTATGTATGATGTTCGGTATATGTGCAGTATATGTGCCACGCAACTTTCAAAACAGGTGTACCGCGGTATTTGGACTGTGAAGCACGTTCTCTAGTCTAGAACGGAATGAACTCCAACTGCTTACTCCGTCTTATGAGCGCAATTGGTGTTTGCAAAGCTAGTGAGGGATCACTGCTTTAGCCTCCTCTACTGCAAGGGGTCTTCAACGTTTTCAGGCCAAGGACCCCTTAGTTGAGAGAGATGAAGCAGGGACCCCCACAACCTTTTCATAGATTCCATATACCGGTAGTTTCATTGTTTGACAGCACAATCATCAGTGTATTTTGGATTCACGTCAATTTGTGTTGTCAGATATTTAACCACTTATCCTTTCACTCTGTACTCTTTTCCCCCTCTACACTAAACCTCTTTGAGAAGAAAAGTGTCTATCACACAAATATTTGGAGGACCCCCCGTAGTAACTCTGAGGACCCCCTAGGGGTCCCTGTTGAAGACCCATGCTCTACCGTTTGGTCAGGGCTCAGTGGGGAGAGGGGCTGGGGACGACGGTGTGAAGCTCTCCTGGTGAAACTCCTCACTTTCAGGTGAAACAACCCACATTCACCCCAAGGTGTCAAACAGCATTTCACCGCTTGAATGGTTGCCTTTTTGAGTCCGACACTGATGCCAAGGGCACCCGGTCGCATTCCAAGTTTCCACCTCATTGGTATGTAACTCGAACAGTGCCGAGTTGGCACACAGAGACAGGCTTCAGCCTGCATCTGATGGCCCGCCTGCCCTGTTGTCAATGTTTTTTTTTATTGCCATAACAAAACTGAAACTGTGGGATCAAATGTGTTCGCAAATGCCAGCCTCTATTTCAGATATTGTGGGGCATTCATGTTCTCTTTGCATCTAAACGTGGCGCAAGAGGGCAATCATGGCATCGTCAAGGGATGCCTGGGGAACGTGACCATGTGGCCGTATTTGACCAGTTGCGGCGAGAATGTGTTGGCGGCAGTGACAGGGATCACAGTATGCAAGGGGAACTTGCAATGACTAAATTGTGGGGTGAAAATGTGGCGAAATACGAAAAAGATATTCGCCATATAGAAGCTGCTCACTTTGCCTGTGAACCGACCACAACATCACTTGTCTCCTCTGGGTCCTGACCCACTGATGGAGAAACACTGCTCTAGAATCTCAACCACAATATCTTCACAGTGACCCTGCTGGCTCCTGACAGAAGAACACTATCTGCAATGTCATATTTCATACAGTCAAGTATTCATTAGAGCTGCAACTCTTCATTCATTTCGCAGCGATTATTCTATCAATAACATGTTTGATTCATTGAATCAAACTGGTTTACATAAATGATATACAGTATATACTGTATGTATGTATTAATTGATTAACCACTCAAGACCTATTTTATATTTAGTCAGTTGACACACATTGGTGTCGTGCAAAAATGTCCAAGCTCACGACGCATCATGACTCGTTTGCAATCTTGTAGATTGGCTATTCTCACTCATTTTGGACGTTTTTGAAATCTTTGGAAACTATTTGCCTATAATGGCATGCCCAAGATATTACATTATTTAATATTACATTATTTTAGATTCTGTTAGTATAACCAATTAAATTGATCAGTTCGATTAACTGTTGCAGCACCCCTCATTCATTCAATACAGTTATGTACAGTATTCATACAGTCAGCCATGTATTCTTATATCGTTGTTGTCAGGTGGAAACCTCGTATCTCCAAGTTTCAAATTTGTAGGTTCTTTCGCAAAGTAAAGCCCTGCTTCATCATACAAGGCCGTCGCACAAAAGTAGTGAAAACAGCAGATCTACAAGCACACAACGCCTCGCGGCGCGAGGCGTTGTGTGCTTGTAGATCGGCTGTTCTCACTAGTCTGAATCATTTTTAAGTGATAAATGCAAAACGAACAGTTTTGGACATACAAGGTTTTCACCCGACAACGACGATATTCACAGTCAGTACAGATACAGTACAGTCATGTGTTCACACGCTCAGTGATACGGTACAGTCATGTATTCCCACAGTCAGTCATACAGTCATTTATTCATGCTGTCATAGTTGTGATTTTAGCCTGCGTGACGGGCAGCTACACAGAGATGCTGTACTGTGGCTAAATGTACTGTGGCTAAATGTTTTCCATAAATAGAGATGTACTTTGCACTACATGGAAACACATAGATTCCTCTGGGACATGCAGGGAGAGATGGGAAAGAAAGGCTTGAGCGAGAGCAAGAGAGAGAGAGAGAGAGAGAGAGAGAGAGAGAGAAGGGAAGAGGCGAGAGGGAGAGATGGAAATGGAGAGAGAGGAGGATGAAGAAAGACAAGATACACTGTGAAATCTTCGGTTTTAATTTAACTATACAAGGCTGTATAAACGGAACACAATGGACCGGTTACTCTGGATCTTAAAAACGCACGCCCAAATGGAGCAAGAGAGAAGGGTGGATGAAGTGGTTAATGGAGAAGGACGGAGAAAGGGAGGTAGAGAGAGAGAGAGAGAGAGAGAGAGAGAGAGAGAGAGAGAGAAGGGTAGGAAAGGTAGACGTAGACGGATGCAGGGTGAAAAAGGTATGGAAAGATAGAATGAGGGAGAGAGAGAGAGACAGAGAGGGAGAGAAAGAGGTGGGGTGCTGGGTGGGGGTGGGGTTGGTATTGAGTCCATAACCAGTTAGTTTATTCTGGCCTACATTCAGAATGCTTCAGTAGACACATCCCACACACACACACACACGCACACACGCGGCAATGCATACATCACTTGCACACAAAGACGCACCTGTATTGTACTCTGACCTGTGGCCCATTGTTAAATACAACAAACGCACAAAGAGATATGCAGGCTTGCAGAACTGTCATAAATATGCTGTTAACAGAACAGTATGGTACACGGATGGAGACATTTAAACACACATACAGTATATGCAGACGCACGCATGCACGCACGCACGCACGCACGCACGCACGCACGCACGCACGCACACACGCACACACACACACACACACCAATTAACTATTAACAGAGAGAGAGAGAGAGAGAGAGAGAGAGAGAGAGAGAGAGAGAGAGAGAGAGACACACACACACACACACAGATTAACCATTAACAGTTCAGTACACTGAAGTTAGCACACAGAAAGAGGAAAAAGAGAGAGAGCGAGAGACAGAGAGATATAGATTTACTATTAACGTTACAGTACACGGATGGATGCTTTTAAAATACACATGCACGCACGTGTATGTTTTAAATGCATCCATCCGGGCACACGTGTCTCACACACACACACACGCGCACGCACACGCACACGCGCGCACACACACACACACACACACACACACACACACACACACACACACACACACACACACACACACACACACACACACACACACACACACACACACACACACACACACACACACACACACACACACCTCTATTCAGACACAAAGACACTCAGAAGATACTCGTACAGGAACACAAACACACTATCACAAAACATGCGCTGTGACGCAAGGCTGCACTGTAAAGCAAAAGCAGGCTACATTACCACTGCTGCATTAAGCGCACAATGCACAGTTAAAGACCCGTCACTTAGCTATTTTCCCCTGAGAGGTTTCTTCTGTTGAGATAATGTTAATAAAATGACACCAACATTTTCGGAAAAGGGCAAGATAGAAACGATATAATGGCGGGGAAATTACACTGCTTTTAGGTGGCTTTGAAATAGGCTGCCATCAGGCAGATGTTCGGAGCTCTGACACCTGAAAGGCACACCGATTAACACCCCCCCCCCCCCCCCCCCACCCCCACCCACACCCACACACACACACACACACACACACACACACACACACACACACACACACACACACACACACACACCTTCCTGTGCGCTGAGCGATTGTTTTGCTTAGTATTGTAAACAAGATTAATAATCACACATATTGGTAACTAATTATTCTTTTTTTTTGTGATGACAAATATGTTGCTTTTTAAAAAATAATAGTTTTCATGGTTTCGTCGCTCATTGCACTTAAGGTTGCTGTGTCTGTGGCCAAATGGTACGTAATGGCCTCTGTGATGTTACTGTGCCTGATGGATGGGGGGATGAGTTCTGGTCTATTAACCACATGAAGCCTGGTGGCCCTGTTCTGGGGTCCAACATAGTCTATCACCAAGCTCACAATTGTCTAGATTTGGTGTAAAAGGGAAAGAAATCGCACCAGTGCGAAGTGAGCAGTGCAAACACGACACACGGGACATCTCCTTGTATGGGCCGTTCTGTCCGTATAATACTGTACATTTTGGCTTCTGTCCGTATAATACATTTTGGCCATCCATACATGGAGATCCTAAAACTAATGTACAACTGTAATACACACAAAGTGAAATGTAGGAGCTGTTTGCACCGCTCAAAAGGAAGGTGTGTGCGTGTAGTGTGTGGAGTGTGGTGTGTGTGTATATGCATACACATGAGCAATCAATCGTCTTGTGTCTCTCTGAACTGGGGCTAAATAAACATTGCCAAGAATTATTGACATATTATAACTGCAAGCATGTAATATACCACAAAAGTGGTATAGTAAAAGAGTGCAGAACACCTGCACAGTCTTCACTTGGGCCATCTTCCACTAAAGAAACTCTTATACTGTAGTTAGAAGACGGTACGAGAGTGTGGTCTCGCCCTAGATCGCGCCAATTCTTGGCCATCTGGCCAGTGATGTATATCGGACCAGTTACCCATATATGGAGACCCCTGCATGATAGTCAACAATGTGATGTCAGAACATGCCCATATATGGGCATTACCAAATATGGGCATTCCCAGATATGCGCTTAATTAATATTAATGACATCGGGACAGGGATCTCCAAGGTCGCACCAATTCTTGGCCATCTGGCCAGTGATGTATATCGGACCAGTTACCCATGGAGACCCCTGCATGATAATCAACAATGTGATGTCAGAACCATTACCAAATATGGGCATTCCCAGATATGCACTTAATATTGATGACATCGGGACATGGATCTATGGGCATAAAACGGACAAGGACGTAATTCATTTGCAAATTTGACTCGTGATAACATCAGCAATCTCCATATATGGGCATAAAAGGGACATCAAGCCAGAGCATGATGTCACAGCGGCAAACCCATTCTGTTAAGAGTGGTTCCCCTGACATCACAGTGACATCAGTGCATGATGTCAGAGAGGCACAGTGTCAGGCGTGACGTACAGACAGACAGAGATACGCGGGCAAGATGTGCCGGTTTTCAAAGTAAACTTGTGACCGTAGGTCGCAATAACCACAGTATGCATAGTGTACAGTGGAAGAGTTTTTGAGCGGTGGTCACAACGCTCCTATACATGGCCGTGTGTGTGGATATGTCTGTCTCCGTCCGTGTCTGTCTGTCTGTCTGTCTGTCTGTATGTAGCCTACAGTACCTTTTATGACCACACATGTTAAGGGAGGGGCGCTGTTTTCAGGCCAGGCCAGGCCAGGCACACACACACACACACACACACACACACACACACACACACACACACACACACACACACAGGGGGGAAGGGGGGAGGGGGTAAGAGGGTGCTGTTGAGACTAGCCTGGGGGGGGGGGGGGGGGGGGGGGGCGGGGGGGAGACAGAATTCATAGATCTAGAACACATAGAATTCATAGATATAGAACACAGAATATGTACAGTACAGTACAGGGTTGGTGGGTAAACCACCACTCAGTTCACACGGGTGTGATTTTTGAACATATTGCTGCTGAACACCAGAAAACCTTTTTTTCCTCATGTCTTGTCAGCCATAGGCTTGCATCACCAGTCTGAGTGACTGTACGGTCTGTGTCACTGTGTCACCATGTCTCCAGGCATGCCATTAGGCCCGGTGACAGCAATTTCCTAATTATCTCCCCATAGAAATTCCACGCGAGACGTATGGACAGCAGTGTTACATGTGGTATTTCATATGATTTGACATGTCATTCATTTCACTGGCACTTTTCTTCTTCTTCTTTTTTTTTTTTGGCACATACGAAAATATAAATAATTTGTCAGTGCACACCAAGTACAGTATAACATTAATGTATTTCAGATGATGTTTATGATACCAACTCAAATCACCAAGGTGTGCTTTTTCTGTCCTTTAGCTGATTACTGCCACTGTGCACATTCAGCATTTGACGCAAAGCAAGGTGCAGAGTCGCCCATTTGCAGCTGAAAACAAACATATGTTGTAGTTTTTTTGTCACAATAACAATAATAGTAACAATTATGGATTTTCACAATCCCTTCGCTGATGAATTTGCAAAGGGCTGCTAAATCAAACGAACAAGGCATACATATCAATAGGGGAGTCTCACACGGCTTCCTTCATCAATGCCCATGGCTCATTAAAAGCTTACTCAGCGACCTTCAGAAACTATATTGGACTCCTCAAACTATACGATATTAAGCACAGGCACAGTAAATGCAAGCGTATAATGTAATGGATGTCATTATACTTAACCATTATACTATAACAAAAAGCACACCAAGCTGAAATAGTACACCTGTAATGAACATGTGTGTGTGCATGCGTGCATGTGTGTGAAAATGAGACAGATAGATATAAAGTAGACGAACGATAGATAGATAGATAGATAGATAGATAGATAGATAGATATTAGGGGTGTAACGATACATTTTAATAGCGATTCGATACATATCACGATACACGGTTGACGATACGATACATGGACGATATTGGTTCATTCATGGTGATACGATACGATTCGATTCAATGATTTAAAATCGATATAGTAACTATTTAGCAAAGACATTAAATATGTTTGAAAGGTGTGGATAGTGCAGGTTTTTAAGGGAAACATGTATTATTATGGATATAAATAAGTAAACACAGTGATTATCTGCCAAATACATGGTCATTGTATGTTGACAAATCTGCACCTTGACATGAACCCAGAGATTACACACATTTATCGATAGACCAGTGCAGCTATATGGAAAGGAAAAGTAATTAAACCCTTCATTTAAAAATGTTCTTCTTAAAAATGCTAAATACAATGCACAAGTAGGTAGTATCGATACAATCGATTCTTTGCACTGCCGATTCGATACGATACAAAATAAAACGATACGATTCGATTTTAGCTGTTTTCATTTCGATATACTTCGATTTTTTAAGTTTAAAACGATATTTCGATACAGTTACTATATTGTTACACCCCTAATAGATATAGAGATAGATAGATAGATAGATAGATAGATAGATAGATAGATAGATAGATAGATAGATAGATAGATAGATAGATATAGATAGTCTGCGTGCAGTGCCTGTGTGTGTGTGTGCGTGCATGTGTGTGAAAATGAGACAGATAGATATAAAGTAAACAATAGATAGATAGATAGTTAGTTAGATAGATAGTCTGCGCGAAGTGCCCGTGTGAGTGTGCAACTGTGCGTGCATGCGTGTGTATGTGCGTGCGTGGCTGTGTTGCCCGTTCTAGGACACACTGTCCTCTGGTGCTCGACTAATGTGTGTGTCCCGCTCCCCAGCGGCTCTCGGCGGGTCCCCGGGGACCCCCCGGTGGAGCAGGTGGGAGGGTGGGTGGAGCGCAGGGCGGAGAGGAGGCGTTCAACCATTGGGTCAGGACCCGAAAGTGGGTCATGATGAGGCATTCAGATGACATGTGTATAAATCCATATGCGTATCGTCGTTGTCCGGTGGAAACCGTTCGTTTTGTATTCATCATTTTGAAAATGATTTAAACACTGAAAATAGCCGATCTGCAAGCACACAAGATCTGCTATTTTCACTAGTTTTGTGCGGCAGTCTTGTATGACGAAGCAGGGCTTTACTTTGCGAAAAGACGTACAAATTTGAAAATTGGAGATACGAGGTTTCGGCCCGCCAGTGACGATACACAGGAACACTGCATTATTACACAGCACGTTTAACCCCAGCATTCGTATTCTGTGGGACAAACCGTTGCTGAAAACGTAGCCAATATAGCCAAGTTCACAACGAAGATATTAAATGTTGAGTGAAAAACAGAAAGGTCACTAGAATAGGGCCATAAGGGACTCCGGCCAACCACGTATAGGGTTTAAGTGGTTATGGGAACGGCCACACCGCACTTTTATTCTACCTACCTACGATTCTGCCAATGCATCTCAATGTGAATGGAGCGGTTTGCTGCCATTTGTGGATTTCTGCAAAAGAAACGCTCCATTCCCATTGAAATGCATTGGTAGAATCCACCCTCATATATCGTCATTGTTGGGTGGAAACCTCGTGTCTCCAAGTTTCAAATGTGTGCGTTCTTTCGCAAGTAAAGCCCTGCTTCATCATTGAAGGCCGTCGCACAAAAGTAGTGAAAACAGCCGATCTACAAGCACACAACGCCTCGCGGTGCGAGGCGTTGTGTGCTTGTAGATCGGCTGTTTTCACTAGTTTAATCATTTTTAAAATGATAAATGCAAAAAGAACGGTTTTGGACATTCGGTTTTCACCCGACAACGACGATATGTACAGTAGAATAAAAGTGCGGTATGACTGTGCCCTAAGAATGTAATTTATAAAGCATGTTATTTAAACAGATACTGGGTTCATTGTTTACCTGCTAACCCATAGTTTCAATGTACATATTATTATTTTGATAGTGTATTGTTTTAGACTGATTCTAGATTATTGGTTTACCCGTGAGCCTAGTTACCTGGTGCACTACACTGTCTTTCTGCATTCTATGTACAGTATATGATTACCTTGCTTATTGTAAGTCGAGCTTATACGGCTTAATGCCTAAATTGTAGCTGTACAGAGTAGTATTAAGGGACATTGCATTATTTGATATACTGGTAGTATTGAGTGATATTGATTTATTTGAAATAAAATGTTGATATTGCGATTAATGTATTAAAAACACCCTAATGATTTTAACTCTACATCCTCTGCTCCACATTTTTATGTGCTCAGACCTCTCCTTCTTTATTAAGTATTGAGGGATATTGAACTATTTGATATATTATTGAGAGAAATTGCTACAGAATTCGGTTTTCCTCCAAAATGAAATCTGCTGAGCATTACAGCTTCCACTGATGAACATTTCAATGCTTTGAGGCCTCATAAAGTAGTAAAAGTACCCAACCAGTGGCTCACGATCAAATGATCAGATGATAGATTCACAAAGAACCACTTCAATAGAAAAACACTGCATTATGTACAGTACTGAAGCCCTATACATGCCTTCTTAAGGAAAACAGTGAGATGGATGCCTTGCAAGCTTGTAAATCAACTATATTGTCGTTGTCGGGTGGAAACCTTGAATGTCCAAAACCGTTCGTTTTTATCATTAAAAAAATGAACTAAACTAGTGAAAACAGCCAATCTACAAGCACACAACGCCTCACGGTGCGAGGAGTTGTGTGCTTGTAGATCGGCTGTTTTCACTACTTTTGTGCGACGGCCTTGTCTGATGAAGCAGGGCTTTACTTAGCGAAAAAACTTACAAATTTGAAACTTGGAGATACGAGGTTTCTGCCCGACAGTGACGATATAGGCCATTAGAAATACAGTATATACACCCACACACACACACATACCGTATATACTTTGACAATAATAACATGCCAAAAATATGGACGACAGGTTAAATGAGGGTAAACTTAATTTATACTGTACTCCATTGCATGACAATTTCTAATTTACAAACCAGTGTGCAAATCAATTACTTTTGGTAAGCGACACCGTGCAGTATGGAGAGCACTTAATGGCTTTCGAATAAAAAATGCATTACCACCTTATAGTACAACTACAAAGGCATTACGGCTGGGGAATCAGCAGCTAACTCCCACAATTCAATGTAACTCTGTCCTCTACCTTCTGTCCTTTGTCCGGGCAGCTAACTGCCTGCTTGACATTTCATGTGGTCTCTAAGGCCTTATCCCTGCTTGACATTTCATGTGGTCTCTAAGGCCTTATCCACACACACGCACACGCACACACACACACACACACACACACACACACACACACACACACACACACACACACACACACACACGCACAAGATGCTTACCTCATCAGAGTCTATGTGGCTTGAAAGCTCTTGAAATCAAAAGGAAAAGGGCAAAAGGCCCCTCCCACGCACACACACACACCCACCCACGTCCCGCGCAAACGTGCACGCGCACACAGGCGCACATTTTCCCGAAATTAATTTACATTCACATTTTCTATTCAAATGAATACCTTGAAATGCTCTTTCAAGGTGAACTCAAATAAGAACCATGCTGTACATTATTGCTGGTACAACTAAGCCAAAGTACTGATTATTAGTTACGATAATGTATTTATTTTAACCGTTGACAAAGCACTGTCTTTGTAAGTAAGAAGAGAGGTGAAAAGAAGAAAAGAGGTGAACACAGGGGTCATCGCCATGCTGGCTTGTGGTGGACATCTTTTTGCCAAAGACATACTAAATGAGTTGGACAATAACATTACCAGAAGGCAGAAACACATAAAGAGATAGCCCTGAATGACCATAACAGGTCTGTAACTGAGAGTGTTTAAATGGAACCAAATGGACACAAATGTTTGAGAACAACTACTAGACTGGACTCCTAATGTGCCATAGTGTCGTAGTAAATCAGTGTCACACATATTCATGTTATTCTGAAGAAAACCTGGAGAATTGACATTCAGTATTTGGTTATTATCATCAAAATAAGAACATTATAATGGTGTGTAAAACCAAAATAATTGCCACCCACAAGCTAGGCCAAGTCTTTGCCATGGACACACATAAAGTACAGTAAGTCCATGTAAGAACATATTGATGACCCCTGGCTGAAAAGAACAGAAGAAAGAAAGAGGGAGGACAAGAAGATGCAAAGAACAGAGGAGAGGAAGGAACAGCAAAGAGTGGTGTGAAACCATGGCGACGTGTAGAGGGAACCAAAACGTTCTTGGCTCCAGATCACAGCGGATCCGCTAAAACAAAGTATTGCCAAACATTGTCAAATCGTCAGTGCTCATTTAACTCTGTGAGTCTGCAAATGGGGTATGCATGTAGACTCTTCTGAGTTACACATGGATGAATTAACACTGAGGATTTGACTGCGAAGCGCTGGAGGAATATCATGAACTCTATCAGCTACTGAGAATGCACACACACACATACAGTAGGCAAAAATAAATGAAACATCAATCTGAGTATCTCAGTAAGCCGGCCCCCCCCCCACACACGCACACGCACACACACACACACACACACACACACACACACACACACACACACACACACACACACACACACCACGTATATACAGTACAGAAGAAGGAGAGATGGAAACAAACACAAAAATGACAGAAAAAAAACAAAGTAAACACTGAACAACAAACTAGACACTATGGTGCTCAGCAGAACACCTAGAGCCCCGTGCAGAATAACAACTACATCCTGACAGGAGAGGACGTTTACACAGTCTCTTTGACTAAAACCTGCACAGCCAAACCCGCCGCTGAACCCCAACGCTCGGCGTAAAACAGCAGTCATTAGAGGCAAACTTTTACACAAAATTACCTTTCAAAAGATTTTCAAAATTGCGAAAACAGCTGATAAACAAGCTACTGTAAAACTGTGCCTAAGACTGAACAATAACTGCATTACTGCAATTCCGTGGAACTACTGTATGTAATGCATTACCGCAATTTGTTTCCAATTTCTTTCTTTTTTCTTGTTTGTGACTTTGTGCATGTGGCTAGGATAGGATAACGTGTTATCAATGTAATATGAATTGTAAGCTTAAAGGACAACTTTGTTTTTTTTACAACAAGGGTTCATATTTTAGATTGTAATTAGAGAAAAGATAAGATGAGTGTTTAAAATGTTTTCATTTACTGCTTTCTATCATTTTAGCGATTATAATGATTTTGATTTCAGTGGGCTACAAGTGGCTAAATATGTATTTTCAGACACAATAAGCCCATTCCCAAGAATTACCGCAATCTTTCATGGGCAGATGAGGCTTATGGGGCTAGTAGTGTTACTGAAAATAGTAATAAAGAAATTGCCGGCTTACTGTGTCTAAAAATACATATTTAGCCACATGTACGCATGCCTCCACCCACTGAAATCAAAATCGCTAAAACGATAGCAGTAAATGAAAACATTTTAACACTCATCTTTTCTTTTCTCTAATTACAATCTATAAAACAGTAAGAAACAAAGTTGTCCTTTAAATACAATGATCATTATTTTGTTATCATCACCGACTTTGTTCCATCCTACGTTCATCCTATATGGGCTTCCATCAGGGGAACCAAACGTGGTCGTCATATCTGCACAGGAGGGGGAGGGGTAAATCCTATACGGTTGGCAGTAGACTGCTGACCTAGTTCCTAAGGCAAATGTTACGTCACGTTTTTCGGCACATTTTGGCCAAGAGCCAGATGATGTGTGGCAGCTGGCAAGATGAGGGCGATGAAACATGCCGCATCGGTGGAATAACCACGTTTTCACCGCGGTACGACCGCTTATATTTCATACCATCATATCGTTGCTGTCAGGTGGAAACCCTGTATATCCCAAACCATCCTTTTTTGTTGCCAAAAACTATTTAAAATAGTGAAAATAGACTATCTACAAGCACGCTACGCCTCGCATTGCGAGGCGTTGTGTGCTTGTAGATCGGCTATTTTCACTACTTTTGTGGAACACTCCTGTATGATGAAGTAGGGCTTTAATTTAATGCATTAATTTAAAAAAAACATACACATTTGAAACTTGGATATACAAGGTTTCTGCCTGACAGTGACAATATATCCCTCGAGCTAACCCAACCACTAAGCATTCACAGTGAGAGCAGAGCATAACTGTGCAGGCAATAGAATAAATCCACTTTGTGTCTGATATCATTGTGCATATGCAAATTACATCAAACCAGCCCACAGTTCTAGGTTGAGCCATGGGAATATAAATCACATCTATTTCACCCATATCTTATGCGACTGCAACTCCTTCTAACCAGTGTTGCGTGAATAAGAACCTTTTAAAGGTGATTTAAACGCTGCATTTAGAGACAAGTCACAGCGACGGTGGTGCAGTATTAATGCTGCAAACAGGCAAGAATGTAATGAACGTCAAGACAACCAAGGGAGAGGACACTGATTCTCTCCGGGATGATCTGTTTCAACACCCTGACACTCAAATACTCTAAAGATATAGCTTAAATAGGCATTCCATTTTTCAGTAGTATGCAGTACTACAGTACTGTATATGCACTGAATTAGTGAGTCACTTTCATAGGAATATGCAGCTGATTATTAGAGCTGTGGTACTGCATGCATTGCAATGGGGGATGATCACACCAACATCTATTACAGTACACAGTGTCCTATATAGTATATTGACATGCACAAGTACACTACTTGCACCATTTGAGTGCAAATACACACATTCATCACATCATGCATCACCACATAATTTACACATTTACATGTGATAGGACCGCAATTGAAATAAGCCGCTGACTTTTCTCACGTTTAACCTTTTTGATAATTGCGTGACAATGTATGTTTATTATCAATAAAGAGGTCAAAGTCAAATCATCCTTAATATAACTCCTGATACACCAGAAGAATGCAGACACAGACATAAATACGGTTTAACAAACACATGTTCTATCTTACACACACACGCACACGTACACGTACACACACACAACCCCAAAGCCTCCTCTACACCAGTGGTTCTCAACCTTTTCAGGCCGCGACCCCCAAAATAATCATATTTTAACTGGGGATCCCCTCCTCCCACCCTGACAAGCACTAAGAGTTGAGCCATTACATTTTGTATAATGGTTCTATTGTGAAAATAGCAGATCTACATGCTCACAAAGCCTTCATTGTGAGCATGTAGATCGGCTATTTTCACAATTTCTGCCTCTAATATTTGACAATTTGACCAATGTTTAATTTGTCACTTTAGATATAACTGTAAAAAGTCCTTAAATTGTCACTTTAGAAATGCGCAGATAACCTCTATACACTTGAACTTTATGTTGGTTTGTTTACAGTCGAGTGAGAAAACAACATTGCACATTAAAGTTAATCATCTGGGGACCCCCCAAAATACATTTTGGACCCCCCTGGGGGTCCCGACCCACAGGTTGAGAACCACTGCTCTTACACAGCGGCACACCCTCTCACCTTGACACGAGCCGTTGATCTCCTCGAAGCCCGCCTGGCAGACGCACTTCCCGATGGGCACCAGCCACTCGCCCTCGGCGCTGCAGTGCATCCTGGGCCGCTCGTCCAGCAGCGCCAGCGAGCTGTTGACGCAGCGGCCCACCACCTCCACCAGCTGCGAGGCCTCCGAGCCCGGGATGGTGGCGGGGAACTCCGCCAGGCTCCGCACCAGCAGCGGGCAGCGCTTGTAGAACACGCGCACCGACACCAGCGCGATGCAGGCGCCCAGGTCCTGGAAGGCCAGGTAGAAGCCCTTGCGGGTCAGCGGGCCCAGATCGCGCACCTCCGTGTTGAGCTTCATGACGCGGTCGCCCAGGTCCAGCTCCGTGAAGCTCTCGTCGGCCGCGATGGTGTCCACCTTGGTCAGTAAGTAAGTAAGTAAGTAAGTAAGTACATTTTATTTATAAAGCATCTTTCGAAACAAAGTTACAAAGTGCTGTATAATGTATACACAATCAAGTTAAAAACAAGGCACAAAGGAGCAATAACACAACAAGAATAAAACAAACAAACAATGACTTGCACAAGTGGGTCTGGTAAAAAATAAAATTAATAAAAGAATAAAAACTTCATAAAACAAAATACTGATGAAACAAGTGTGTTTTTAAGCTCTTAAAACCATCAACTGACTCAGTGGTGTAAAGTGACTAAGTTCATTTACTCAAGTACTGTGCTTAAATACAATTGAGGTACTTTTACTTTACTGGAGTGTTTCCAATTTTCTGTACTTTTACATCTACTCCGCTACATTTCAAAGGCAGATATTGTACTAATCCACTATCCACCAGTTTCCCAAGGAGCTTACTGGGGGAAAGGGGGTGTGTTAATGTGTGCTTCACTTCCTCCACACAGCTGATTCAAATCACTTAACAAAGATCAAGTGATCACCATGCAGAGATTCAGGTGTCATGGCAGCAACAGCAACCAGTCAGAATGATAAAGCTAAGACAACAGGAAGTGATGGGCTCATGGGATGCTGGAAACTTATGGATAGTTTTTTTGAAAACTTTAGTGACAAGTTACTTATATATATATACATAATCATCTCGGCCATTAGAAAATAGTCGATTCTGCAAATTGAGTACATTCTACTTTTGGTACTTTAACCCATTTAGGTGTAGAATTATTGAATGCTTTAACCAGTGAAAAATAGCAGATATACAAGCTCGCAGCGCGGCACTCGGTGCCGTATTTTTTAAAAAGTCCTGAAAATGTGCGCAAATCTTTGAATATATGTATTTTCAAAATTTTGCTTCTGGGTGGTCCCTGGAACTAAATTGCTGAAATAGAAACATAGGTTTTTCAAAAAACCTTAGAAGGATTCAAAAGACACTTATAGAATCGGGTCAAAATTCAAATTTTCACGATTTAAAAAAAATAGCAGATCTACAAGCTCGCAGCGCGGCACATGAGCTTGTATATCTGCTATTTTTCAATAGTTAAAGCATGAAATAATGATACACAATAATGTGTACCCGTTCTACCCATACTTTTGTACTTTATGTACATTTTGAATTCCGGACTTCTACATTGCAGCGTTGATAAAAAAGTATTGAGTACTTTCTTCGACCACTGACCTTGGTATAGCGGCTCTCCTTTATGGTGCGGTCCTCTTCCTCCACCACTCCTCCTCCTCCTCCTCCTCCTCCTCCTCCTCCTCCTCCTCCTGCTCCCGCGTCCATCATCTCGTCTCCGTCCTCGGCGGCGTCTCCCTCGTCCCCCTCGTCCGTCTCGTAGTAGTACATGTTGAAGGTCTCCTTGCAGGTGCCCACGCCGCCGGGCAGGCTGTTGCAGTCGCGCAGCGTGAACTTGAGCTCGATGAAGACCCGCTGGGCGCCTTCCGTCAGGATCCAGTTGGTGTGCAGCCAGTTGTTCTGGTTCTGCTCCATCACGCGGCACACCTGGTGGTAGGGAATGGGATAGGACGATTTGGAAATGTCATATCACGATTAGCCTCGGGATCCAGGCATTTCTAGAGGAAAAAGCCTGGGTCAGCCCCCCCCTGTAACTGTGGTTCACGACATTTAAATGTTATAATATATATATATATATATATATATATATATATATATATATATATATATATATATATATAGCCCTTCAGAAATCTTGTTTTACATCAGTATTGTTCATATATTATAACATTGTTTTTTGGCTTAAAGCGAGCCCACAATTGTTTCGAAGGAACAATATTTTCTAGTTTGAAATAAAATGTTGATATTGCGATTAATGTATTAAAAACACCCTGATGATTTTAACTCTTCATCCTCTGCTCCACATTTTTATGTGCTCAGATCTCTCCTTCTTTATTAAGTATTGAGGGATATTGAACTATTTGATATATTATTGAGAGAAATTGCTACAGAATTAAGTTTTCCTCCAAAGTGAAATCTGCTGAGCATTACAGCTTCCACTGATGAACATTTCAATGCTTTGAGGCCTCATGGTTTTGTTTAGGCTTATCCATTATAATGATCAAAATCGCTATGATTTATCACTCGTTTTGTACCATGGATCACTTCCTCATTTACTCATGCGAGCGGCCAGCAGCAGGAGCAGAACAGACAGAACCAATAGCGAGGGGGGAGGGGAGGAGGTGAACAAATGCTATTGGCCGGAGACTCCCGGTGAGATTTGCCGGGTAGTGTAACCCCGCCCTTCTGGGACATAGAATGTCTGAGTTCCAGACTATATCACGATTATTGTGACAAAAGAAATCACGATTTTGACGATGTTAGCGCGATAAACGAAAGATCCATTATCCTGGGGTGGAACATTTGCGTTCTACAATTTGCGACGCGGTGTGAGCTTGTAGATCGGCTATTTTATGGCAAAGACATTTGATAGAGAGTGAAAAAAAGGCTGTATCAAGTATAGGGATGGAGCCCATTTATTTTTATTGATAATGAGCACCTTATCGATCCTGCTTAATCAGACAGGCTTTTATCGAGCCCACTATTGAGCGTATTCTAATATTTTGTGGAAAGATGTGAGACAAATTCTGAACAGAACTGGTATCTTTTTTTATTGGCCAGTTGTTGTGACTGTGAGTTTGTGGCTGACCACCACCATCTATGAAGATGAAAACTGATAAAAGTAACAAATATTATCATTAAATCATTAAAACAATCATTTATTAGTGTGCAATAGTACTGTATTCATTTCTTGATCGCCTCTTGTCTTGATTGTTTAAACATGACGCCATGGGTTGCTATGCTCGATAACAATCTTGATAAGCCCAAAGCTTATTGATACCGGGTACTCAATAAATTTGTTATCAAGTATGTAGTGGGCCCTTGTTTCGAGCTTCATCCCTATTATCTTGGGGCGCAACATTTGCCAAAAAATAGCAGATCTACAACAACGCGTTGTTGTAGATCTGCACGTTTTAGATTGGCTCTTTTTTGCCAAAGACATTTGATAGAGAGTGAGACAAAGACTGTATCAAGTACGTAAATTATAGGTACCTTTTACCAGTTATCAAGGGTTTAAGTGGTACCGGATATGCAGCTCGGCAAATAAAAGGAGAATTGATTCCAGTGTGTGACGGACGACGATATCACGATAAATGTAATCTCCACAATACGATTACCGTGAGTGTTTTTTATCACGATAAACGATAATATCACTTATTGTGATAAATAGCGATAATATCGCTTATCATTCTCATCCCTACCTGGTAGGTGTGAATGGGGGCGTAGTCCTCATCCACCTCCCCGATCTCCTCCCACTGAGAGAGAGAGAGAGAGAGAGAGAGAGAGAGAGAGAGAGAGAGAGAGAGAGAGAGAGAGGGGGATCGAGAGACGGGGAGTGAGGGACAGACATAGAGACAGAGAGAGATTTGTTTTTAGACCACTTCATTAAAACCTTTTTTACAAAGACACTTTTTGCAGTACAAGCAAAAGCATGGCGATCAAATTATTCTATCCAACCACAGACCTAGAATGTTTTTTTGTTTGTTTTGTTCCAAGTAATGCTAGACAGAGACAGAGACAGAGACGGAGGGAGAGTGAAGGATAAAGAGAGGGGGAAATTGGGGAGAGAAAGAGAGAGGGAGAGACAGAGAGGCGAGGGGGGATGGAGAGAGAAAGGGAAGGGGGAAAGAAAATACAATGGAAAGAAATGACAAAGAGAGGAGAGATAGAGTGACAAAGAGAGAGAGCAGGGAAAAGGAGAGATGGAGAGAAATAGAGAAGATGACGAGAGAGAGAGGAAGAGAGGAAAGGTTGAATGACGAACCAGGAACAATGTTTCCTGCGGAGGTGAACACAGGTCAGGATTCACACACAACGTGTGTTCGGTAAACACGCTGTAAAGAGCTATTTAATGTCATCATAAAGTACAGCAACACACGTTTATTACACCGTAAAAATCCTCGTGATCATTTAACGGTGGACACAGATTTACACGCTTCTCGCATGTCTGTGTCTACATTCTGCATATTCGTACGGGAGCGTGCACACGCTTGTGTGTGTGTGTGTGTGTGTGTGTGTGTGTGTGTGTGTGTGTGTGTGTGTGTGTGTGTGTGTGTGTGTGTGTGTGTGTGTGCAGGGACGTGCAGAGAATGTTAGAGAGGCAGGGGCTGACATTTCTAAAAAGGCCTTTTGGTGAAAATATCGAAAATAGCAGACCTCCAAGCTCACAACGCGTCGCAGCGTGACACGTTGTGAGCTTGGAGGTCTGCTATTTTCGATAATTAATTTCTACACAGAGAGGGAAATTCTTTCAACATAAGATGCTGCATTCAAGTTCAAGAGAGTTTGGACAAGGCAATTCTCTTGAATGCTGCCTTCAGGTATGGCATGGAAAGAGGGCGTTTGCATTTCTTTCACCATACTATAGTAAAAACTGCTTTCATGGTCTTGAGAGGGCACTTTTTACAGACAGATAAAAGGGCAGGGGCTCAAGCCCCCCTTTAATGTCTATGTGTGCACGTGCCTGTGTGTGTGTGTGTGTGTGTGTGTGTGTGTGTGTGTGTGTGTGTGTGTGTGTGTGTGTGTGTGTGTGTGTGTGTGTGTGTGTGTGTGTGTGTGTGTGTGTGCGCGCGCGCGCGCGCGCGCGTGTGTGTGTGTGTCTCATCACATGCGTATCTGTGTGTGTCAGACAGCAAAGATCAGCATTAATTCCGCCCGCGGGCCACCTGGGACCAGGCTATTATCTGCATCAGTAACACTCTCCCATGGCTAATACAGGCCCTTCATCATGTCAGCGTAATACCTGGGACCAGGCTATTATCTGCATCACTAACACTCTCCCATGGCTAATACGGGCCCTTCATCACGTCAGCGTAATATGGCCACGGGGACCAGTCTATGATCTGGTGTTATAGCATAATGGCCTGTATTAATCAACCGCACTGGCTGGAGTCATTTGACTGTTGGCTCCGCCGTCTCTCATCTCTCTTGCTCTACTTTTGCCGCTCTCTCACTCTGTGTGTGTGCGTGCATGTGTGTGTCCGTGTGTGTGTGTTCATGTCTGTGTACAATATCTATAACAATATCTCGTGGGTATGCGATGTACATCTGAATTCATGTTTGCGATCTTGTACATTTTTGATACACCAAACCCTCAGTTTGTCCCTCTCTCCCTCGTCTCCCGCGCTCTCCCTTCCTCCCCCATCTCTTACACTTCGTCTCGTTCTCCATCGCTCCCCGTCCTCATCTCCCACTCTCTCTGAAGCCCTCTGTTTCTTCTCTCTCCATTCCACTCTCTCTCTCTCTCCCTCCCTCTCTCTCTCCTTGTCTAGTCCAATCAGTCCCCGTACAGACATTAAGCTTCTTACTGGGCAGATCACACCGATCCAACAGCCTGCACTGGGATTTACAGGGCTTAATGCCGCCCCCTCTCCACCCCACACACACACGCACGCACGCGCACGCACGCACACACACACACACACACACACACACACACACACACACACACACACACACACACACACACACACACACACACACACACACACACACACACACACACACACACACACACACACACACACACACACACACACACACACACACACACACACACACACAGGTGGAAGTATGTGGCTGCACTCTCTCGTGATCATTGTGCGCAGCCCGGGAGGGATTTGAACCCACAACCCTCCTGGAGTTAGATAGAAGCAAAGGGGGTAAGTGTCAGTTTATCTGGGGTGGGAGCGCCATGGGGAGATGCCTGGCATCTCTGCATGTGTCTCATGTCTTACACGTTATTGTAAAAAAGGGTAAGAAAAGGGTTCACGCTTTTGTTGATTCAAAAACTGGCTAGCTGAAATATATACTACCAAGATACTAAGGAAATAGTACCAATCAATCTAGGCTAATCAAAAGGAATGTGTCAGATTTTTTGGGGGGATTTTCAGTGAACCTTCCCTCAAAAGCCCCTTTTCGACTGCAGCTTTAGCACCACACTACACAACACTACACCACACCACACTGCAACACATAAAAATATCTACATTTTCCATTACACAAAAGTACCCCTATCAGTAAGAAACAAATGTACCCTTTAAACTGTGATTATAATACAATATACATTTTTATAACAACTATCCTAATTAGAATACACTATAATGGATTATAACTGTGATTATAATACACTATAAAGTATTAATGTATTACTATGATAATTTATAATACAATACAATACTAGTGGTTATAACACAATAGAATCTATTATCATGTATTACAACTATATCCTGGTGGTCTAAATGAAAAGTCAGTGAGTGATCAGTCATTATGAATTGTTTGGCCCTGTTTGGCCTAGCTCAGACCTACTCTGGATTGGATACTTTTTAGTACCACGTTTAGTACCACTTTCACACCACTCTACCAAGGTCTTGTAGTGGAAAATCTGGCACAAGTGGGCGGTGTGGAGTGGTGTGGTGTTGGGCCATGTCAGTGGAAAAGGGGCTTAAGAGTACAAATGAACCCACAACGGGTCTGCGTTTCTGTAGCTGAAAGTGTTTTGCAGGGTGGAATCCTCCTTAGCCCCTCACCCAGCTCCCAACCTGGAGGGCCAGGTGCTGCGCAAACCAGTGTCAAACACCACCACACACAGGCTCTGACTTGGAACCCTCAAGGGAGAAACGGAACAGAGGACGGCCAAAAAGCACCTGGTGGCGGGATCTCCAGGCAGACACTAAAGTACCATGCATAGTAGTACATTAGAACCGCAGGAATACATAAGCAACGGAGGGTGAGATCTCGTCCGGTTGATCCGGTCTGTCTCCCAAGCCTCTGTACTCCGGATGATTTAGATCCGTATACGGACCCTTACGGACAGCACCCAACTGGACGGACTCAATGTACAAGATGTATCCGTAGCAAGAAGTACCCACGGCCACCGTTATAAAACATAAGCGCAGTAGTGATGAAAATGACTTTAACTCTGCTCTAACAGCGGTTCTCAAACTGTGTGTCCCAATAATAAATATATTTTATCAAGAAACGGAGAAAAGGTTGTTACACAACCACTTGAAGAGGACGCCTCGACTCCTCACACACACACACACACACACACACACACACACACACACACACACACACACACACACACACACACACACACACACACACACACACACACACACACACACACACACACACACACACACACACACACACACACACACACACCGCATCAACAGTCATCAGCACAGACAGCGAGGCACACAAGTCACAAGAAGATATGATGATGCGGTTCATTTATTACTTGGGAATTATGTTCAATATATGAGCGGGTGTGTGTAGGCCTACGCGTGTTTTGTTATAATTACTCCGGGTCCGCATCCATGTGGTTAATACCACGTATGTATACCAAACATCGCGGCGGGTCAAAAATCTGTGGTTCTTCTACATATTTTGGCTAAATGCTTCGGTTTTTACCCGTGTGAGAACCACCTTCATGTGGTGCGCGGCCCCAACGGGAGCAGAATTGGAGCGGAGAGCGGGTCGGCACATAAATAACGTGCATGTCTACAATGCATGGCGACGGATTTACCGTACGTAGTTTCTCACCCAAAACGTACACAAAATCAACCATACGTAACTATAAATGGCCCTTAAGAGACTGGGATACACCTGGTCGAGGACAGAAAAGAACGCCAATGACCGAGAACTCCGGAGGTCCCTCTTCGGTGGCCTATATCCCAGGAGGGTGCTGTAAGGAAGGAGTAAGTAACCATCCTCTTGGTGCATGCATACCACAAATGCTCTCACCCATTTGTGGAAAATATGGCGAAAGATGGTTCACCTGAACATATCACTTTTTACAGCATGGATCTGCATGAGTCTAGGCGTCTAGAAGAGGGTCTGTGAGTCTATATTGTGTCTGAAACTAATCTCGCATTAACAACAAAGATCTTGTGCACTCACACAGCAGTACTTTGCCCAAATTTGGAGTTATATCTCCTAGATAAGATATGCCATAGACGACTAACGTTATAGATGACTGATATCACACGCTGGCCAGTGAAGTCCAAGACCCACATTGGAGCCTCGTCGTTCCCATGTGTATCTCAGTAGACCAGTGTTTTACACCACTGAACTCTCAAATGTGCATTCATCTTTGTAATGGGGGCACTTCAACCCTGTCTGCTATACAGTGCTGTACTGTAGTTGATGATGGACTGTTCTTGCCAACAGCGTCTGATCCTGTCCTATATTGACTACCTAGAGAATAGTTGTGCTCCTGTTCTTCCTTACATTTCGACCACAATATTTGACCCCATTTATTGATGTCTTTCCCAGATTCCCACACAGTAGACTGACATGCAGATGTCACTTTGGTCACTGTTCCTATTCAAACACTATTATAGCCAGCTGATCTCCTGCCATCCGTACCTCGATAATGAACCCTCGTTCACTCAGTCACTTTCTGTAGATCAGGGGTCTTCAACGTTTTCAAGCCAAGGACCCCTTAGTTGAGAGAGAGATGAAGCAGGGACCCCCACAACCTTTTCATAGATTCCATAGTTTAGTAGTTTAGAAACTAGTTTAGTAGTTTCATTGTTTGACAGCGCAATCATTGGTGTATTTTGGATTCATGTCAATGTGTGTTTTCAGATATTTAACCACTTGAATCGTCAATACTTAATAAACTTGACCTTTCAATTCACTCTGTAATTAGTCTGCTCTTTTTCCCCTCTACAACAAAACTCTTTTCCAAAAATAGCCGATCTACAAGCTCAGTGTTGTGAGCTTGTAGATCTGCTATTTTTGCTAAGTTCTCAGAGTAAGGACACTAGGGTTCATATAAAAGAGGAGAAAAAAGGTTTCTATCAAACAAAGATTTGGAGGACCCCCAATAGTAACTCTGAGGACCCCCTGTTGAAGACCCCTGCTGTAGATCTTTTTCTCTTGCCATCTTGATCCAAAATTGAGGTCAACTTTACTTGTTCATCATTTTTGTACATGCCACAGAAGCATGACAATCCTGTTAATATAGCATGATACATCATGCAGTAGACCGAGGACAGGAAGCAGACACATTTGTCAAGTTTCTCCCCACACAGTCATATAATTTGTCACTTGTTTCACACCCATCAATGTAAGTAATGTGGTCTATGGTTGGTAGAAAGTACAATGGTACACAACACCTCTGTTTGCCGGAAACCATATATTTCCAAAAGCGTTACTTTTTAGGAAATGGGGGGGAAAAAAGAACCTGGACTCCAATGGATCAATTGTAGTCATTATTTAGTCACAAGCTCTTGCTAACACTTTGGTTCAATATTTATAAAAGCCACAGACGTATCCACTATCAACCTGGAATCCCTATTTTGGGCATGAAAACTTAATCTTCCCCTTTGCCTGGTCGGAGATGATGATACAGAAAATCACTCACACATTCTCTCTCTCCCCCTTCACGTTTTATAATAACATTATCTATGTCTGTGCGCCATCTTACATTTTAATCCCTGCATCCATATAGTGATCTACAGTAAAATGTAACTGTAAGCTTCAGATCCCCTGGTGCACAGACATCACAATAGATAAGCCTTTATTGATCCCTGTGGGGAAATTCAGGTGTCAGAGCATGAGCATAAAAGCATGAAAAACAGGATAGGTAGGTGCAAGTAAGAGTTGAGAGATACAAAGAAATATATATCGTTACTGTCGGGCAGAAACCTTGCATCTCCAAGTTTCAAATTTGTACGTTTTAAACGAAAAAGCCCTGCTTCATCATACAGTACAAGACTGTCGCACAAAACGAGTGAAAATAGCAGATCTACAAGCACACAACGTCTTGTGGTGCGAGGTGTTGTGTGCTTGTAGATCTGCTATTTTAAATCATTTAAATGACAAACACAAAAGGAATGGTCTTGGACATACAAGGTTTCCACCCAATAACAACAATATATATATGAAACTATAATACAAATCACCCTGAAATCATACTAACCCTGCTTCCAGCTCTAAAACCTCTACCCCTCCTCCCCCTAAAAAGGAGACTGCCTGTATTTTTAACCACTTGAGCCCTATATTCTTTGCAAACAACGAGAAACAAGATCCCATGGCGAAACTTTCTGAGCATATAGAACTGTCCCAAACAGGAACGCCTTTTTGAAAGGGGGACATTTTAGTAAAAGGATGTATAAGTGATATGTTTTGTTTCAAATAAGTGTTAAATAGCTCTATATCGTCGTTGTCGGGTGTAAACCTTGTATGTCCAAAACCATTTGTTTTTAATTTATCACTTTAAAAATGATGTAAAATAGTGAAAATAGCCGATCTACAAGCACACAACGCCTCGCACCGCGAGGCGTTGTGTGCTTGTAGATCTGCTGTTTTCACTAGTTTTGTGCGACAGTCTTGTATGGTGAAGCAAGGCTTTATACTTTACGAAAAAAACGTACACATTTGAAACTAGTCATTGCTATGGAGGTTGTTCTGTAACAGGGGTCTCTTCAGTTATTTAGTAAACAGAACATACATTTTCAGATGGGGATACCAATGTCATCCTATCAGGAGAAATAATTAATTTCATCCAATCCGGAGAAAGAATTCACATACATACAGGGTAAAGAAGTGAAATTGGAAGTGATGAAACAAATGAACATGAATTGCAACACTATAAAATGCAAGCTGATAAATGGGTTCTCTCTGAACAAACACCATTTCACAAAAGATATATATATATTTTAACCACAAAAGATCACCACCTTTAATAACCATTAATAATCTATCATTGTTAAAGTGTAGTCGAGTAGAAACTTGCAAAAGATGTATAACGTTTAAAAAGACAAATATTGCACTGCATTAAAGTAGAAAGACACTCTCAGAGTTAAATGAACGCTGCAGATTTTACTGTGCAGAATTAAAATTGACACTCAGGACTTTGCAGTGTGTTAAGCCTTCTCAGCACTGAGGTCAATATTAGTTTTCAGATGTGAGGTGTGAAGGCCTTTATTAGTACATTTCTAGAGTTAATGGAGACATGCAGTGATGTTAAAGTTGTACCATGTAACTTTTTTTATAAAACAAATCTTAAAATTGTCCTAACTGTTAAATCGCTAAAGTTTTAGAACGCCCATTCCGTGAATTTCAGCCTGTAAAGCCTTCTCTATATATGTAAACTGCGATCCTTGCCGGGGACCGGATCTCGCGCCAAAATTGCGTCATCACACTACCGGCCAATCACAGCGAGGGTTATACAACTGCCGGCCAATCACAGCGCATCTTGAAGTGGGGTCGCTATGGCAGCCATATTTGTTGTCGCCCGTTTGTACCATCCCTTCTCTAGGTAATTTCGCCTACCAGGCAGGGTGAAGGAGTCCGTATCTCTGGAATTACTGAACGCACAGGAACAAGGGACCCCTCAAAAGATAGATCTCAGCGAGGTGGAGGCAGACGCGGGGGTCTGAAGGTACGAAAAACGGCCGAAATACGCGGACGCGACCGCGGTTTGCTATAGGGCTAATGACCACTAGTTGGGCATCTTACACAGTATAGCTTTAATAGGTTTTTAATGTAATGAGTCCCGGGACCCAAGACGGGTCTTTCGGATGAGTCCCAGAGATATTTTATGGGTCCCACAAAAATTCAACGCGTCATGTCATTTTTGACAAAGTGCAGCATTTAACTTGAATTGGTTATTATATGGTTATGTTCATGTTACGTAGAAATGTGTCTGAAAGAAATGAACCACAATTCCAAATCTTACAATTTGAATACTTCCAAATAGTCATGTGATGGTTTGATTTTTTTTATACCTAACCGGTAATATCGGATGTTGACCACTTGGGGGCGTAGATAGAAGCTTTTACCGAGTCTTCATAATCAACAGCCACCTGTTATTTTATATACATCGATAATATATGGATCTTCTAAGTGAGATCATGATGTCTCCTGTTTGTACTGTTACTGCTTCTATGGAATGGGGGAAATGCCGTGCTTGTGTTTGCTCTGCTGTACATTGAACCAGTGGACTGGGTCAAAAACAGTCGATTAGGATTGCTTGTAGATCGGCTACTTTTGTTTTGAACGGTTGATCATAGAGGGACGTGCCGCCCCTCTATGGATGCGGGAGGGCAAGGCACAGGCGGCCGCCACCAAATGGACGGCGCCGCCACGAAAACACTATAATCAATCAAAACAGTTAGGCAGTCTAGGCTACATACATACTGTCTCAGATAGCATACATGCTAGGCTAGCTTGCTTCCTCCGTGTTGTAGTTGAGCCAATAAAGGTTATTTGACCACGTTCACCACAACGTTAATCGTCGCTATTGCTGTAAAGACGCAATGAAGACCTGTGTGGCTTCTAACACGTTGTCCAATGTCCACCACATCTATAAACAATAGCGCGTGTATCCAGTTGTTATTGAATGAAGACGACAGAGGGAGAGGAGGCGGGTCGCTGTGTGAGCAGTGAGCATGTCATGTTTCTGCGCCTGTGGGGGAACCCTTTTTGGTGTATCACCTAACACGCTGTGCCACTATGGTCAGAGAGCGGCCCGGTGCTACGCTAAAACTCAGGCACCCATTGAATTCTGTGACCATCCACATACACACAATGGCGTTCAAAACACACTGTCGTTAGTTCTATCGTCTGTTTTAAGACTTTCTACACGGATTTCATTTGTGTTAACATAGCATTAAGTAGCATGCCTTCACCCATGAACAATGGTGGCGTCTGGACTTTTTAAAATATATTTTTTTCGCGACGTGGTAAATTATTTTAACGCGTCTGGACTTTTTAAAATATATTTTTTTCGCGACGTGGTAAATTATTTTAACGTGGACTCCAATGGAGGCGATGCGTCCATGGGACCCAAGGACACTGACGTGAATGCGTCTTTAGGCAACGTGAATGCGTCAGAGACGCGTGACGCGCACGTATTGACGTCACTGGACATGTAACAGAGACACAGTTGGCAGTCAATCACTACCAGTAGGTATGCAGGCACAGTAAGTGCCACTTACTGTGCCAGTCCCTCTCAATGTCCACATGCCAGTGCTCTGGCTCTTTCATATCCTTTCTTATGCCTAAGTTATATTTGCCGCACAATGGTGCAGCCAATCTACAAGCTAACAATTTGTCACGCGTTGCGATGCATTCAGGCAGGCCCACAGCCTGGCTTCTATAGTTCTATTTATATCAAAAGGTTTTAAAACTATGTATAAAGGACGTTGAGAGAAGGAAATGACTCAGAGGCAACCCAGTAATAACAAGCAGGATCAGATTTCACCGACACAACTTCATACTTGTTGATTACAAGCGGGGTCAAGGATTTGCTTGGGGACACTTCGACGCATGGCCTGGAAGAGGCGAGGGGGTCGCCCTTCTGATTCCCAGACGGCCTCGCTGCCCACTCAGCTACTGTCTGACCTGCCTTCTCCTGTGCTGCCCGCCTGGCTTCACCTCATGCACATACTCATGCCCAGATGTCCCTCAAGGCACTCCTCGAGCTGCTGCTCATTATCGTGTCACCAAGACGCAGAGATGGAGAGAGAGGATGAGAGAGTTGTCGACCATAAGGCAGACAGAGGCAGACAGATGGACAGAGACGCGGGAAGTTCTAACACCAGAATTACAAAGAATACTTGGTTACTGCTTGACAAGACTGGTAAAAGGTTCACTGAATACATCTTAACCACCACCCCTACACGCATACCTGCTTCCACACACATGCTCTCATGCCCAGTAAACACTAGTGGCGTTTCCATAAAGCCACTTTTTGCGCATTAAGGGCTTATTCGCAAAATCTTTTTATGGAAACACTTCAAAATGCGAATAAACTTTCATTATCCGCAAAATAAATTATCCGCTTGGAGGAGGTGGATTTTGAGGCTTTATCGAATAAACTAAATGCGCATTTGTGAATGTAAACGCCGGGTCAGACAATAAATGCGAATAAAATATGACGTTCTGGTCCATATCGTCCTCCTATAAAACTTTCCCCCGCCGCTTAATTAACGTCCATTGTATAGCGTTAGCCCACAAAACAAACCGGTTGTTGCACACGGAGTGACCCTTCGTCATCACACTGTGTTGCGCGTGCCAAAAGTGGCCGTACAAGCCAAGGTTATAATAGTAAACGAAAACTAACTAAAAAACGAAAACTAGAATGGAAAAACATTTCAGTTAACTGAAATAAAAATAAAAACTAAGCTTTAAAAAAAAACGAAAACTAACTGAAACGGTATTGTGGGTTTACAAAACTAACTAAAATAAACTAAAATTATAGAGAAAATCTCCTTAGTTTTCGTCTTTTGTCTTTTGTGGAAATAAAAAATAAAAAACACCAGTCGGTGATGTCAAAGAGAGAAGTTGTATGTCTCAACATTCCTGCCACTCTCAACAATATGATGTTTTGTTGATTTTGTTTATTAGACAATACTTTTTCCGGAGTTTTTTTAATCTCACCCCTGACAAATACCCCATATTACGTAAAAGACTAAAACTAACACTAAAACTAATAAAAACTAAACTAAAACTAAGCATTTTCAAAAAATAAAAACGAAACGAAACTAGCAACCTCAATTTAAAAACGAATTAAAACTAAACTGTAATTGAAAACAAAACCTCAAAACTAATAAAAATAAAAACTAATGGAAAAATCCAAAACTATTATAACCTTGGTACAAGCACACAGCTGCTCGCATCTGCGATGCTGCAGGATGCAGTCTCAACCGAGGACTCAACCGGGCGGCGGGGCGGCCGCCTCGGCTTGGGGACGCCACTCGGGGGCGCCCCGGCCGGGGTCGCTTGCTCTGTGCTCCCGCCGGCCGCACTTTCTCCGCGGCGGTGCGTCGCGACCGGCTCTGGGTCGGGATGCGTGTGCAGCGAGTCACAGCAGTGCCCTCACGTCTCTCGGTCTGAAAAAATCTGCCCCATCCCAGCTCTGTGCAATGTGTGCAAGCCCGCGGGAAGTGTTTACAGCACGTCGGTTAGACGGACCCAGGCAGGATCTCCCAAGAATCGCATTTCACCAGTTTAATGGAAACGGGCTAAATTTGCTTTGTCTTAATGCGTATTTCTGATAATTCGCTTCCCTAATTCGAATAAGTTTATGGAAACATGGCTATTGACTGGAATCTGTCTGTCCTCTTGCCACCTTCAGTGTTCTTCTCCTATGTGTAGTCTACTTTTACAGTGAACTCTGTCCAACTCTGTAGTCAGTTCTGAGGACACACTCCTTTGTTTGTCCTTTTTGATTATTTGACAATAAAATAATACAAAAGGTCATGCACTGTAACTTTCACGACAAAAGTTGGATTGAACTGAGAGAGAGAGAGAGAGAGAGAGAGAGACACAGAGAGAGAGAGAGAGAGAGAGAGAGAGAGAGAGAGAGAGTGGGTGAGAGACGTCAAGAGAGTGTGTCTATGTGAGAATAATGTTTGACAGGATTTGTGTGCGAGAATGTGTGTGAGAGATTATGTATGACAGAGAAAGTGACATTGTGTGTGAGAGACGAGTGTGCGCATGAGAATATGTGTGCGTGAAAAAGGGAGAATGTGATGGCGTGTGTATATGAGAAATGACAGAGCGAGGGTGTGTGACTAAGAAGGCATGCATGTGCTGGTGCGAGTGTGTGTGCACGTGTTATGGCATGTGTGCATGTGAATGTGTTTCCAACAAGTAGTGTGTGTGTGTGGTTATGAGTGCATATCTGTGACAGTACATGATGCTGTGATTTGTGTGTCAGCATTGCAATGGTGGCTGGCGGCAGTGGCTTGAGCAAGACGATGAAACCCTAACTGCTCCCTATGAGCAGGTCGGCACCTTGCATGGTTTCACCCAGTGTTGATTTTGTCGACTAAAACTGTGACGAAAAACGAAATAAAAACGAAATAAAAAGTACGCTGTGATGACTAAAACTAAGACAATAATATTGACAATTTCGTCAACAAAATAAAAACTAGACTAAAACCTTACGGAGGGGCTAGTGGAGAAGAGAGTCATTTTATGTTTGGTTGCTCTCACGTGTTGCGTGCTGAAAATATCAGATCTACGATCTCACTGTGAGCTTTTTTCAGCATGCAACCAAGTGTAAAATCAGCCATTACAATGTCATCAAGGCCTGCCAAAATACATTTTAGCTGACTAAATCAACTGTAGATTTAGTGGCCTAAAATCTTATGATATTTAGTCGACTAAAACTAAAACTTTTCAGGTGACTAAATTATGACTAAAACGAAAAGACATTTTATTCAAAAGACTATGACTAAAACTAAATCAAAATTTGCTGTCAAAAACAACCCTGGTTTCACCGTAGTTGTGTGAATGTGTGTGTGAATGTGTGAATGCAATGCGCTTTGCATAAAGGTCCTATAGAACTGCAGACCATTTACCATTGCTCTTGGGCGTGCGTGTTTGTGTAGGGGTGTGCGCCGTACGTGATGTGTTTTAACTAGCTGGATTCGAACATGGGTCTCCGCCGCTCATCCACAGGGGAAACCATTAACACTGAAACAGCAACTCTTCTCTTGGGTCCACACATAAAAACATAATACAAACAGTGCGTGCATGCGCGCGTGCGTGCGTGATTGTCCGTCTCCTGAGAGTCCTCTCAACACCGAAGTCTATAAAGCTCTCTATGACATGTCATTACAGCCCATTACCACTGACCGTCATGGTAGCAGTACAGAACGCATCCTCTCTGCTCCTCTCCTCTCCATCATCCTCTCTTCTCTTTTCATTCCTTCATCCCTTTCTCTTTGCTTTACTCCTTCCTCCCGGCTGTTTTCAGACACAGTAATCTTCAGTTACTTTAACTCAAGAGTGTACGAATGTAACAAAAAAAAGAAAAAGAAAAAAGAAAAAGGCAACTGCATGGCCTACACTACAGTATTTCTTACCTAAAACGTATAGGTCATTTACAGATAAGCTGCCAGAGATGAGCCGGTGAGCTCGGACAACACGGACACCAGGCATGTGCACACATAGACATCAAAGGGGCCTTGAGCCCCTGCCCTTTTATCCGTCTGTAAAAAAGTGTGGCTTCCATGAAAATATGGAAGCCACACCGTTATTAGACCCGATCTTATGTTATTTATGCCTCTTATTTTTATATTTATTTTTAGACTGAACAGGAAACCAAAGGTCAGAGAGGATGAATGAAATGCAATGCAGGTTTCCTGGCCGGAATTGAATTGGGGACGTGACCATTATGTGGTCGACACACTAACCGGTCAGTTACAGGTGCCCCCAAGCTTTGTATTATCCAATAGACCTTGTGATGCATGATTACACATTTTTGTTCTGCTGAGGACTACGTATAAATATCTCTTTTTGTCCCATGATTCTTTCTATAACGATCACATTTCCCCTGACAGATCAATAATGTTTGAACTTATCTCATCTTCTATCCAATCCTTCTGCCTTCATTCTCCACTGTCTTACCACTAATCCTTATTGCATTTGTTGCCTCTTGTACCCTGCTTATCTGTTATCTCCCTCCCTCTTGTGTACTATCCCAGCCTTCATGCACTATTTTAACACTTCTTGCTCTAATACTTCTCCTTTTCCTCGTCTCTCATCTCCTCTAGTGAAATCTACTGCAAATCAGACCAGTCATCAATACCAACATCGGCAAGGAACATTTCCCATTACCATCTGATGCATAGATAAAGATGTTCCACAATGTCATTTTCTTGTATTATTGACTGACATTTGACTTTTTGAAGCCAAGATTGTAATGCCAATGCACCTTCATACTAGCTGACTTCAATAATGTTCTAATAAGAATGACTTTAATTGTGGATTTATGATATTTATGAGTACAAGGCATGCAAATACACACAATATGGGTTCTCAAAGCACTGTCCCTGCAAATGTGTACAGCAGCATAGCTTACAGAATCAAATGAATGAATCAAAACGCATACCATGTCTAATGTTGTCACGTTTGGTTGTGGTTTACCTCAGAATTTTAGGCTTAGATTCACTTTAGTTATTTATCTTCACCACAATTAGGATTCGGCGAAGGTTCATTTGGTTGCTGCCATGGTTGACTCACATGTTGCCACATTATAATCATACCGAACAAAATGACTCAGAGGTTACCGTATTCTACTGTATCTGCTATAGCAGATATACAAGCTCACAGGCGCGGCTGCGAGCTTGTAGATCTGCTATTTTTGAAAAAATCGTGAAAATAAGATTTTTTACCCCATTCCTATAAGTGTCTTTTGAATCCTTCTAAGGTTTTTTGAAAAACCCTATGTTTCTATGTCAGCAATCTGGCCAGCCATCATCAAAGAAAAGGTCCTTTTCTGGAGCTCAGTTAGTCTGTTCTTGGGAGACTACTATGTCAGTGGTTCTCAAACCTTTTCACGTGAAGGACCCCCACAATGTATTTGTCCACGGACCCCCATCTCAAAATATTTAGTTCCAGGGACCACCCAGAAGCAAAATTTGAGTTACAAACGTCTCGCTTTGAAAATGCATATATTCAAAGATCTGCACACATTTTCACGACTTTTTAAAAAAATATCAGATCTACAAGCTCGCAGCGCGGCACTCGGTGCCACCGCTGTGAGCTTGTATATCTGCTATTTTTCCACTGTTTAAAGCATTCAATAATTCTAGGCCTAAATGGGTTAACAGTAAAAAAAACTAAAGACAATGATATCTCTCTCCCTACAGACACTCGCCATGGGACAAACCTGCCGTACATCTTCAAAGTTTTTGACATCTCGAGGCACCTTTGACATCTCCGAGGGAGAAGTTCTCCCCCTTCAAACACGGCTACCCAAGTTCGTATGGCCTCTCCTTCTTCTTCTCTCCCGTGTGTTTTCTGTCTTGTCTGTCCGACTTTACACCTGCCCTCCCTGTCTTATGTGCCTCACCTTCTACTGTACACCTCTCTACCTCTGTGATGCTCTCTTCTCTCTCTCACGCACACACACACCCCACACTCTCTCTCCCTCCTCTTGCCCTCAGCAGTGATTTTCTTTTCTCCACTTCAAAGCAGATGGGAAGGAGAGGAGAGGTGTTCTAGAGGTCACAGGAAGCCTGCTGTTCTCCTAGGCTAACATGCGAGTGCACGCACCACGCACACGCACACGCACACGCACAGCACACACACACACACACACACACACACACACACACACACACACACACACACAACACGGCAGCTGTGTGCACAAGCGAGCACTCGCACACAAATGTCAGACAGAATACTGTATGTTGCCTGGCCTGATATGGCTACACACTGTGATCTTGGCTGTTTTTTTAGTTTTTTTAGATTCTTTCATGACCGATAAAAGTGCATAGTAACGAAACAAATCTAAAAATGGAAAGGAGAACATAGGCCCCTTCCTACATGACGTGGCTGTTTAATTAATGACTTAATGTTTAATGAATGGCTTAATTAAAACTTAAGTGTTGACTGGCAATTATAGTAATGGTTAGTTAGTCACTGGTGGAAGTGTTGCACACAGCGATGGTAATAGATTTCCTTTTTTACATCTCTGATGGAAACATTTTGCACATAAATTGAAAACTATGTAAATTAAAGACCCGTAAATGAAATGGCACAAGCCAGGAATCTAAATGGAGATGCATTTCACTGTTCTCGTCAAGCTCAGTGACTTATAGGCTTAATAGTTTGTTGTCAGTCTGTTTGTATTTCTTCATAACTCAAGAAGAGAAATGGCCCGCGCTCGCAAATGCAGATAAACTCTGTCTGGTGCACTCAACAGACGTTTTGCCCATCTGGGCTTCATCAGTGTCGGTACAAAGGAACAGCAGACAGTATCCACAGCTCTGGTAGGTGTACAAGTCAAATTACACATAATTACATGACGGTCAGCTATTTATTTTTTATATATATCGTCACTGTCGGGCAAGAAACCTCGTATCTCCACGTTTCAAATGTGTATGTTTTTTCGTAAAGTAAAGCCCTGCTTCATCATACAAGGCTGTCGCACAAAAGTAGTGAAAACAGCCGATCTACAAGCACACAACGCCTCACGGTGCGAGGCGTTGCGTGCTTGTAGATCGGCTGTTTTCACTAGTTTAGTTGATTTTTAAAATGATAAATACAAAATGAACGGTTTTTGGACATACAAGGTTTCCACCCGACAACAATGATATCTTTATTTGGAAAGCATGTTTGTCTACTATAATGACACGTCCAGAATAGGGAGGCTAGAAAGTGGTTTAGCACTGTGACAGACCACTTTGACAATAAACGATTACAAGCACACTATTTTTTTTCCACGGCAAAAGAACAGCACTGTACGCCGTACAGCAGCCCAGTATGAGATATGATTGTGTGTGCCATGCCAGCACCCTTTTACCGTATCCAAGCATGACAAAATGAAAATGGAAATGCATGCCGTGCTTTGCCAGCGTGGGTCCAGTGTGGTACAGATGTTCAGTGAAACGGGCAGCGGATAAGTTCAAGCCACGCACAGTGGTGCGGCCATTCAGCCTCACGGCACGTGCTTAACAACAGCGGTATGCACAGGACTCTTTGCAACTTGTCCTGAATATGGGCACCGTGCCCACGGCTTGTGGGCATAGACAGAATATGTGAGTGGTAGGAGCAACATCATGTACACTTGTACATTTTTGAATTCATATTTTATCATCACTGCTTGGTATCACTATATACTGTATGCTGTTCCTTTCTTTTGCTATTGTCAAAGAGACAAACTAATAAACTATCATTGTTTTGTATAAAGTAGAATTTACACTGTGCCAATGTTTTGGCATAATTTTCTTAATTGAGCAAGTGACAGTGCGCAGGTTTTCTGAATGCTTTGATCTGTGTACGTGTATATTCCACCAACGCACCTGTCACAAAGATTCTATTCACTTGTGCAAAACACTTTTGATTACCAGCTACAGTAACTATAATCTTCAAACGCTGTTTTCCTTTTTTTCTTTTTTTTCCTGGACATAAAACTTGCGTCCTACACACAAAATCCTCAGTTACAAATGGATAAGTTAACAGTGTCAAGTGTATTGTGTGAAAGAATTTGGAAATTACTGCTCGAACAATGCAAAACAATGTGCTTGTGGTTGTCACTGTGGTTTAGTTTTAACAGTCCTTACAGCACATTCTCAAACATAATCTAGTCATAATAATAAGCGCTGGGGTATGTTTTTGGCTAAGGCTGTTGCTTCATTGTAAGTGCACAGTTTGCAAAAAGCATACATTCATATAATGGAAACACACAATCCTCCCTCCTCTTTCATCTAAAATAGGGTAGCATCTGTGCATTCTTTCTCTCAGATCTGTTAGGATGCTTTGTTGACCTCCACAGGGTGCATAAAAAAAGATTCCGAAAATGCCAGTTGGTGGAAAAAGTACTCACATATTTCACTTAAGTAAAAGTATGAAAGTGTTGGCATCAAAATGTACTTAAAGTACCAAAAGTAAAAGTACAAAATGTACAAAAAAAGTACAAAATGTTTGAAAATAGCATCG
>NC_137822.1:31373154-31395193 GCF_963921795.1 Nannobrachium achirus | reverse complement strand
AAAATGTTTGAAAATAGCATCGCGACGCGTTGTGAGCTTGTAGATCGGCTAGTTTCAAATAGCCTAGTTATAAAATAGCTAAATCGGATTAATGTATGTTTTATAATATCATCACTTATATCTGCAAAGTAACTAGTAACTTAAGTTTTCAAATAAATGTAGTGGAGTAAAAGTACAATATTTGGATCCGGGATGTAGTGGAGTAGAAGTAAAAGGATTGGTAATTGGAAATACTCAAGTAAAGTACAAATACCTCAAAATGGTACTTAAGTAAATGTACTTAGTTATGGGGGGGGGGGGGGGGGGTGTAATGACAGAGAGGGATGGGGGAAATGATAAGAGATAGGGCTGGGTGATATGAAGAAAAATAAATGTCACTATAAGCAGAAGACCTTCAATCAATAACGATAAACATCATGACATGTGTGTTAGGTATGACAAATCACATGTCAAATACAGCATGATCATCACAATGGACAGCATGGTGAGCAGGGAGTCAAACTACAAGCGTCACAAATATAACGCAGTAACTGCTTTGCAGCGTAAATTTATAACCACAAAATTCTCAAAACAGTTTATTCTATTTCATTGCAAAGCACATTTTGCATTTGGTACAGGTAAGAATATGTTCCAAACATGCATGCCTTTTTGTGGGAGGACACCTACAAGGAAATGGGGAACCTGTGAGTCAACACTGTATTGTGATGATACAATGACGATGACAGTCGTTATATTTATCTAAATACTGCCCTTCCTTCTGAGAGGAGGGGTTTAGAGAAACTGTTGTGTGATGGAGATAAAGATGGATTGACATTGATAAAAAATCTAAAAAAGAAGGAATTGAGGGAATTACAGTTTTCCACTACTGTTAACACACAAAAATCGGCACAATTTGCAAAACCTTCACTTCATGTAGACTACCTATCGCTCGACCCGATTTGACACTACTTCATACTCCCTTATCTGCATTAGACTCTGACTTTCCTTCTGTATCAATTACACGTCACCTTGTCTAAAAACAACACACAATGTTCAGTTGTTGCACCCACTTCTCAAAGCAACAACTTACAACACACAAATATTCAAATCTCTACACATTCAGGTCTGATGTCAATTACACATCACCTTGTTGTCCAAACACTACACACATACACAACAGGGAGAACATAGCCTGTGATGTAGATGAAGCCCTCTGGCCAGACTGGAACCGGAGGCGTGATGTCTAAATCATGTGCCGAAGTAAAACCTTTTGCCAGCAAATTTGTGTGCTCTTTTATGTTTGACTATGAAAAAGGTAGGCCTACACTGAGTCATTTTAGAGAGAGAGAGAAAGTCTGGGAAACTGGGAAGTTCTGTATTGAACAAAAAAAAATAAAGAAAATAAAGAAAGAAAAACTAAATCAGTATCCTGGGAAAGAAATACAGAGAAAAACAAACACATGTGGATCACTGAGGAATAGAGACATAGGGATGGGGAGTGATTTGACTAGTGACAAATAAAAGGAAAGTAGGAATGAGAGAGGGGGACAGAGAAGGAACATGCAGTGATTTTGAAACGGTGAATAAGTACGAGTGATGGCAGTAAATTAAAGAAACAAGATGAGGGATGGGAGATGAGGAGAATCTGGGGGATGACTGAGCTCTGTGGAGAGACTGTGGAGAAGAGAAGAGAAGAGAAGAGAAGAGAAGAGAAGAGAAGAGAAGAGAAGAGAAGAGAAGAGAAGAGAAGAGAAGAGAAGGGGAAAGACAACATAAGAGCAGTGGAGAGTGGAGACGAGACAAGGAGAAGTGAGGAGAGAGGAACGGGGTGGAGTGCGGTGCCGGGTGGGGGTGTGTGTGGAAAACGAGAGATGAAACAAACCATCTGGAACACGATCCTAAAAAGAACTTCTGTGTTTCCTCAATGTCTTATTTAGCATCAGAGCGTTGCTGCTACTGCCAAGAGTGAATGTGTGAGGCTGTGTGTGTGTGTGTGTGTGTGTTTCAGCATGTCTGTCATCTTGTTGAACAAGGAGAGAACACATGAGTCCATAAACCCATTGCCAGTCCTCTATACTTGTGCAGTCCTGCCTTATGAATATTAAACATGATAACAATCATCGACACAATGTTGGACAGATGGGAAAAACTGACGGATTTCCTTCTTCGTGATTTCACTGTCAGACACAATGAAAACATGTTTGTTAATAATCAGACCCCTCACACACAAGCACGAGGACACACACACACACACACACACACACACACACACACACACACACACACACACACACACACACACACACACACACACACACACACACACACACACACACACACACACACACACACACACACACACACACACACACACACACACACACACACACACACACACACACCCAGCTACACACCTCATTCTGTACTGTAGCTGAATAAAACATTACTAGATGATAACGGTGCGTTATCAGATCCATATATGATCCGTTTCTGCTGGGATTGTGTTTTATTTTTTTCCTATTCCCCCCCCCCCCCCATGTTTCATCCCTGCTTCCAGCCGTATACAGCATGCATACAGATGTAAAGTATGATCACACACACACACACACACACACACACACACACACACACACACACACACACACACACACACACACACACACACACACACACACACACACACACACACACACACACACACACACACACACACACACACACACACACACACACACACACACACACACACACGCACACACACCATAATCATGTCTTCATTAATGTGATTGTATAGGGCTGCTTCCGTCAGCACTATCTCTCCAGTGACTACACAGACACAGGGAACAGAGTACGGGCCGTGACAGCGCTACACAGGGGTGTAGTTGAAAAGCGCTGTGGTCAGCCATATTGTTTGAGCGCTCACAGTATCTGTATAGCTTATAGTGATGTGCAACAGGAATAGTATGTATGGGAGATTGTTCCATATGGATAGGAAAAAGGCAAATTAATTCTCCATTTAAAAACAGAGGCCTTGTTATGACCCAAGGGGGAATGAAAGGGAATTACATTTTATTTTGCTCTCTCTCTCTCTCTCTCTCTCTCTCTCTCTCTCTCTCTCTCTCTCTCTCTCTCTCTCTCTCTCTAGCAGTGGCTAGAGACTGGGGAAGATGGAGAGATAGATGGGGGAAGAGAAAGTGAGAAAGCAGGGGCTAGGGAAGAGAGAGAAGGCCAACTAATTATTTTGTGTATCTGTGCGTGTGCATATACTGTATATATATATATACTGTATATACAGTATATATACAGTATATCGTCGTTGTCAGGTGGAAACCTTGTATGTCCAAGACGGTTCGTTTTGTATTTATCATTTTAAAAATGAACTAAACTAGTGAAAATAGCAGATCTACAAGCACACAACGCCTCGCGGTGCGAGGCGTTGTGTGCTTGTAGATCGGCTGTTTTCACTACATTTGTGCAACAGCCTTGTATATGATGAAGCAGGGCTTTGCTTGGTGAAAAAAAGTACAAATTTGAAACTTGGAGATACGAGGTTTGTGCCCGACAGTGACGATATATATATATATATATATATATATATATATATATATATATATATATATTGTGGTGGTTCGTTCGGACACCGCCCGCCAGGTAGGCCCTGCATGTCAGAGAAGCGCACCCTGGATGGGAGAGCGAGCCCTAGCAGACCAACACACTGTGTGGGCCAAGTGATTGACGGGCGTTACCTGCCGGCCCACACGCTTCATCAGGCACAAGCGTATGCACCTGTGGGCCCCACCCAACACAGGGGTGCATAAGTACTGAGCTCGCTCTCCCCTTCAGTCTGTGCTGGGAGTCTCTGACAAGCTGATCATGGGCAGACAGGCGGTAAGAGCCACCATATTTCCCTCTCCACCGCATGTTACTGTGTAAAGTGCATTATAGTAATGTTCCTTCTACTCATTACTTCTAGGCATGGACTGGGAGCGGACTGACACTGAGGAGTGTGTACCTGGATCAATGAGGAGCGCAAACCTGACTCACTGTGGAGTGTGTACCTATCACTGGAGAGTGTGTACTCGGCGAGCTGAGGAGAAGGACCTGGAAAAGGAGACCACAGCCTTACCTTCCGGACCCCCAGCGAGCCACCCCTATTCCTATTTTGTTGAGTATATCTCACTTCCCTTAAAACCTTACTAGTGTCCGGAAATTCTCTGGCCCCAGGCCCATTATACCCCGTGTTCATTTTATTTAGAAGATAGAGAATTAGACGGATTTGTGTAAGAGCGGGCACCTACTCACCTATTACCTGTCACCTGTGGAAAAGAACTATACTCACCTATTACCTGTCACCTGTGGAAAAGAACTATACTCACCTATTACCTATGGGAAAGAAATACTTTACCTGTCACCTGTAGAGAGGAACTATACTCACCTAGCGCCGGTGGGGAAGAGAGACTATACAATGGAATTATACTCGCCTGTTTCCTGTGGAGGGAAACCCCTTTAAAGTAACTCTTACCTACCCCCCCTGGCCGCCCCACGAAGAGGAGAAACGACAGCCCCGTCCCGGGAAAACCTTGTGTTGATTTATTAAAAGACAATTTCAGTTATTCACATTTATGTTGTTCATTCATGCTACGTTGCCTTACAATGCTGTTGTAAAATAAGAACTGTTCAATAAATGCCCGAGTTGGCAACACTGTCTTTGCTCTCTTGTGCCTTGGTTTGGGTTCAGTCGCCACACATGGTGTGCAGAATACGGGTACTGAACCTCACCTAGACGCAATATGACAACCACACCGGCCCTAGACGCTCTGTTACAGAGCCAGGCCGAATTACAGCAAGCGGTGACTAAATTAATAGAGAAAATCCAAATTGACCAAAACGTTAATCCCACACGTTCGCCTGGAGAAGTGTTAACGAAACTGTCCCCCGATGATGATATTGAAGCCTTCCTGGAGGTGTTCGAGCGCACCGCGGCCCGGGAACGATGGCCCGTCCCCGACTGGGGCAGCATCATCGCTCCTTTCCTCTCAGGAGAAGCCCAACGTGTGTGCCGTGACCTACCCCTGGCAGAGGCCCGTGAATATAGGCGCCTGAAAGCAGCTATCTTGGCTAGTCAAGGTTATAGTATGCCGGCCCGAGCCCAGCGCTTCCATGGGTGGAACATGCAAGCGGCGCTGCCGCCTCGGCCCCAAATAGCCGCTCTCCTCCGCCTAACTCATGGGTGGCTGACTACGGCCGGTGACCCGCCACTGATTGAGAGAATTGTCATAGACAAATGTATACGTTCCCTGCCGCCTGATGCCCGCCGCTATGCCTCACAGGTGAGCCCAAATTCCGTGGAGGCCCTGGTTGCGCTCCTGGAAAATCACCAAGTGAGTACAGAGATGATGAGAAGCACAAAGTCAGAGATTCCCAGAGGGACGGGGGAGGCACGTTACAACCGGGACCGCTCGCGGCCTCCGGCTACTCCCCTGTCGCCTACTACTACGAGACGAGCCGCCACAGAGCGGACTGCCCGAAGCCAACCGCAGACATCACGCCGGTGCTACGTCTGCGGGAAAGCGGATCATATCATATCGCATGGTCCTGCCATCCATGCCATCCGCCACCGCCGCCTCCGACGGCCGACGCCCCTGCCTTCACTCCGGGAGCCAGCGGCGGCGCCACTCCAACCTGCCGGTGAGAATTGACGGAGTGGACACCCAGGCTCTTCTCGACTCGGGGAGCGTCGTCACGCTGGTACACGCTGAGCATGCCGGGCGTCCCACCTCCAGCCGTATGCCGGTCAGCTGTATGCATGGGGATGTGCGCTCCTACCCAACGACGCTGATACGCGTCCAATCCACCAAAGGAGATGTCGAAGTGGAAGCTGGAATTGTACCTAACCTACCGGTCCCACTGCTCATCGGCACGGACTGTGTGCTGTTTGAGAGACATTGGAACCCGGGGGGCAGAGGACCGCCGCGGCCGTGGCGAAGAAGAAAGATCCGGCCGGGCCCCCGTTGGAGGAACTCATTGCCCGCGTGCCCGGTCTTCCGCGCCGACTCAGAGGGACCAGAGAGCGAACCCTCTCCAGACGAGGAGCTGCAGGGAGATGCACCCGAGGCGGAGGAAGCGCCGCGGGGCACCTCGTCAGAAGAGCCAGAGCCGGTGGCGTGGCCTGACTTCCCCGAAGAGGAGGATGAGAGCTCTCCGCTCAGAGGGGACTTCGCCACACAACAGTGGAACGATCCGAACCTGGAAAATGCTCGGAGGAACGTCAGCGCGATTGATGGGAAACTATGTGAAGGGGTGAGTGAATTAATTTCCCCCTATTTCTTTGTGCGGAGGGATTTACTGTATAGAGGGTGGCGGAACAACACTGGGGACGTGATAGAACAGCTGCTCGTGCCAAAAGAATATGTCACCAGAGTATTGTATTTGGCCCACACGCACCAGCTGGGGGCGCACCTGGGCGTGAAGAAAACCACCGATCGCATCAATGCACGGTTTTATTGGCCAGGCATAAAACGAGCAGTAGAGGACTTCTGCAAAGGCTGCGGTGTATGCCAGCTCACCGCACCCCGTCCTTTCCAACGTAACCCTCTCATACCTATGCCTATCATTTCCACCCCATTCAGCCGCATTGGTATGGATATAGTCGGCCCCCTCCCCAAATCGGCTCGGGGACACAAATATATATTGGTAATACTAGACTATGCAACTCGGTACCCCGAGGCAATACCCCTGAGAGCCGCTACAGCCAGAGCAGTGGCGCACGAGCTCTTCATGCTATTCAGCCGGGTCGGAATAGCCGATGCCATTTTATCGGATCAAGGCACATGTTTCATGTCTCGCGTCATCACCGAACTCTATAAATGGCTTAAAATAGATAAAATAAAGACCTCTATCTTTCACCCGCAATCGGACGGATTAGTGGAACGCTTTAATAAAAGTTTAAAGCAGATGTTAAAAAAGTTGATAGATATAGATGGCAAAGATTGGGATCGCTTGATTCCGCTGGTGTTGTTCGCCATACGGGAGGTGCCTCAAGCGTCTACGGGGTACTCCCCGTTTGAATTGCTATATGGACGGCAGCCACGGGGGCTGTTGGATATAGCAAAGGAAACATGGGAAAGCCAACCTTCCCCACATCGTTCTGTCATTGACCATGTTGAACAATTACAGGAGAGAGCCAAGAAGATCTGGCCGCTCGTTCGTGAACACATGGAACAAGCGCAGCGCGCCCAGTGCAGGGTGTACAACCGAGGCGCCACGCTGCGGAGCTTTGAGGTGGGCGAAAAAGTGCTGGTGCTCATTCCCACGAGCGAATGTAAATTTCTCGCAAAATGGCAAGGGCCATACGAAATTATGGAGAAACTGGGCCCGGTCAACTACCGCGTGCGCCAAATAGGGCGGCGGAAAACTATGCAAATTTACCATATTAATCTGCTGAAAAAGTGGCACGTTGTGCCTCCTGTCGCTCTCCCGGCCCTACTAACCACTCTCTCCTCTCAGAACCCGCCTCCAGTCCCTATTGGAGAGGAACTGTCCCCAGCTCAGGCGCAAGATATACGTGAGCTTCTGAGCAGGAATGCGGACCGGTTCTCAGAACTGCCGGGCCGTACCCACGCTATTGCGCACGACATCCAAACAACCCCGGGGAAAATAGTGAGACAACGTCCGTACCGTATCCCAGAGGCCCGGCGAGGAGCTGTAAAAGAGGAGGTAACAAATATGCTACAACTGGGAATTATAGAGGAGTCACACAGTGCCTGGTCGAGTCCCATTGTGCTGGTCCCCAAGCCGGACGGCACAATCCGGTTCTGCAATGATTTCCGTAAATTAAATGAGATTTCAAATTTTGATGCTTACCCCATGCCCCGGGTAGATGAATTAATCGAGCGGCTGGGCCCCGCTCGATTTGTAAGCACCCTCGATTTGACAAAAGGCTATTGGCAAGTGCCCCTTACAAAAGAAACCAAAGAGAAAACAGCCTTCTCTACCCCTGAAGGGCTGTTCCAATATACTGTCTTACCGTTCGGGGTACACGGTGCCCCCGCAACCTTTCAGAGACTCATGGACCGAGTATTAAGGCCCCATCATCTCTATGCCGCCGCATATTTAGATGACATTGTGATCCACAGCAGCACCTGGGAGAATCACCTCCATCACATCGAAGCAGTCCTGGGAGCTCTCCGACGAGCGGGTCTGACCGCCAACGCCAAGAAGTGCCGAATAGGTCTGTATGAGGCCGAATATTTGGGTTTCACTATTGGGCGCGGGTGCGTAAAACCCCAATTACGCAAAGTGGAGCGTATACGCGAATGGCCCAAACCCGTCAGCAAGAAGCAGTTAAAGTCATTCTTGGGAATCATGTCCTACTATAACAAGTTCATAAATAACTATGCTACCCTTGCAGCTCCCTTGTACGAGATGACCCGACAAAGTCGGCCCAATATGCTGCGCTGGACAGAGGAGACCGAGGCCGTGTTCCGAGGCCTCAAACTGAAGCTCTGCGATGAGCCGGTCCTAAAAACCCCGGACTTCGGTAAGAATTTTCTACTCCACACCGACGCCTCGAACACAGGCCTCGGGGCCGTGCTCTCGCAAGTCATTGATGACGAAGAGCACCCAATAGTCTTCATTAGCAGAAAGCTCTTAAAGCATGAACTTAATTATGCAACGATAGAGAAAGAGGCTCTTGCTATTAAGTGGGCCATACACCACCTACGCTATTATTTGTGGGGAAGGCGTTTCACTCTCATAACGGACCACGCACCATTGAAATGGATGGCTAAAAGTAAGGACACTAATAAGAGAATAACACGTTGGTTTCTGGAGTTGCAGGATTACAACTTTGAGGTGGAGCATAAACCAGGGAAGGATATTCCCCATGCCGATGCCCTGTCCAGGCTCTATGAGGAAGAGCGGCAAGTTTGCGAACCAGTAGCAAACTTAAGGGGGGGGATGTGTGGTGGTTCGTTCGGACACCGCCCGCCAGGTAGGCCCTGCATGTCAGAGAAGCGCACCCTGGATGGGAGAGCGAGCCCTAGCAGACCAACACACTGTGTGGGCCAAGTGATTGACGGGCGTTACCTGCCGGCCCACACGCTTCATCAGGCACAAGCGTATGCACCTGTGGGCCCCACCCAACACAGGGGTGCATAAGTACTGAGCTCGCTCTCCCCTTCAGTCTGTGCTGGGAGTCTCTGACAAGCTGATCATGGGCAGACAGGCGGTAAGAGCCACCATATTTCCCTCTCCACCGCATGTTACTGTGTAAAGTGCATTATAGTAATGTTCCTTCTACTCATTACTTCTAGGCATGGACTGGGAGCGGACTGACACTGAGGAGTGTGTACCTGGATCAATGAGGAGCGCAAACCTGACTCACTGTGGAGTGTGTACCTATCACTGGAGAGTGTGTACTCGGCGAGCTGAGGAGAAGGACCTGGAAAAGGAGACCACAGCCTTACCTTCCGGACCCCCAGCGAGCCACCCCTATTCCTATTTTGTTGAGTATATCTCACTTCCCTTAAAACCTTACTAGTATCCGGAAATTCTCTGGCCCCAGGCCCATTATACCCCGTGTTCATTTTATTTAGAAGATAGAGAATTAGACGGATTTGTGTAAGAGCGGGCACCTACTCACCTATTACCTGTCACCTGTGGAAAAGAACTATACTCACCTATTACCTGTCACCTGTGGAAAAGAACTATACTCACCTATTACCTATGGGAAAGAAATACTTTACCTGTCACCTGTAGAGAGGAACTATACTCACCTAGCGCCGGTGGGGAAGAGAGACTATACAATGGAATTATACTCGCCTGTTTCCTGTGGAGGGAAACCCCTTTAAAGTAGCTCTTACCTACCCCCCCTGGCCGCCCCACGAAGAGGAGAAACGACAGCCCCGTCCCGGGAAAACCTTGTGTTGATTTATTAAAAGACAATTTCAGTTATTCACATTTATGTTGTTCATTCATGCTACGTTGCCTTACAATGCTGTTGTAAAATAAGAACTGTTCAATAAATGCCCGAGTTGGCAACACTGTCTTTGCTCTCTTGTGCCTTGGTTTGGGTTCAGTCGCCACAATATATATATATATGTGTGTGTGTGTGTGTGTGTGTGTGTGTGTGTGTGTGTGTACACACACACACACACACACACACACACACACACACACACACACACACACACACACACACACACACACACACACACACACACACACACACACACACACTTTATGACCCTTTCCATCAAAAATAAAATCCACATTAGATGGTGTGAACAACCTCCATTATTCCTATTCTGGATAATGATTCCCTAATTAGCCATCGCACAGGGAATACTTTTTTAAGTGGAAATTCAATTCACGGCTTGAGAATAAGATATTCCAGGCTGAATAACCAATGCCTTATTCATGAATTCAATTTGCCTGCTAATAACAACCTGAAGGTTCTGGGAAATGGAAATGAACTTTGGCCCGGACCGGAGAGGGGTTTCTTTGGGGGGTGTAATGTCACAACGTCTCAATAAGGTAATTCCCTCCACTCTTCACTTCAGTCTCTGGAAAACAGCAGATCTACCAAATCCCAATGCGTTGCAATGGGACGCATTGTGAGGTTGTGCTATATATAGTATAGATAGATACCTTTATTATCCCAAGGGGGAAAATCAGTCGCCCGGAGGCAGCACAGCAGTTTAAGGATATTTACAAAGTTACATCCAGTATATTTGCTATTTTCGGCACACACAACCCTGCCGTAAAGTATAAATTAAGCGTGACCCTTCCACTCCTCTCCTCTCTTGGCCGCCCCCTTTCTTCCCTCCTCAAGTGTCCTCTCCTGCCCTCTCCAACTCTTTTTGCCATCATGCGGCTGCTGCACTCCTCTCCCTTCTTTTCTCTCCTCCTCACATGGAACTCCTAGCAGAAGTTCAGGAGCTCCAATACAGCTACCTCCACCTCCTATCAAGCCACCTCCCCACACCTACGGTATAAATGCTCACTTAACTCATTCTTCTCCCTCTGGTCTCACTTCCCTCCTCCCTATATTTCCTATAGTCCTACCCCATCTCTCTAACCTTTCCTTTTTATAAGGCCCTGAGGGGAGTTTGTTGTGACTGGGTGGCGGGAGCCACGGCGGATCCCTGAAGCTTCCCCACCTCGGCTTAGAGACAACCAGGATGACCAGTCTGGATGACCAGGACCCATCGTGGCTCATCTTCGCTTCGTTCGCTTGTTCGTTTGTTCATAGTTTTGTTCATCGTTTCTTATTTTCGTTGATACATTTCGCTAAACTCATATTGTGTGGTGGTGTGATCCTTGATAGTGAACTGCCCTTTATTCTCCTTTCTACCATCAACCCTCCTCTCCTCTCCTCTCCTCTCCTCTCCTCTCCCCACCCTGCCCCCCACTCACCCTCTCCTCTCCTCTCCCCGCCACCTTTCATCTCATCACCTCTTTATTACCTTGCTGGACAATGGAGACTCAACATTCAAGATCGTTTCGTCCCATTATACCATACAAGTATTTAAAATGATTGGGTTTCAGCTCATGTCTGACCTTGTAGCAGCAAGAAAAGATAGCGAGGAATAGCAACAAAGCAACAACAGAACAATACATTTGTTCCCGCTGTTTACAAAAAATGCAGTGCATTAACATTTGCGCGATGCAGGATATAAAGTCTTAGGGGCTGTGTGGATGTGTGTGTGTGTGTGTGTGTGTGTGTGTGTGTGTGTGTGTGTGTGTGTGTGCGTGCGTGCGTGTGTGTGCGTGTGTGTGTGTGTGTGTGTGCGCGCGCACACACACACCTGTGTGAGATGTTGAATACCGTCAACATTATAACTATCATCGTCACGTTGCTCTATATACCCACAAGCTAAATTTATCATAACAGAAGTATATAACCTACCTACTTAAAGTACTTCGAGCACTTTACTTTTAGTATATAAATAAATAAATAACCTCGCCCCTGACCAACCTCTAGGAGTCACCTTCCCCTGCTGGCTTCTTCCCACCCGTGAACACGGCCAATTGTGTTTGTTGGAGCACCCAGCCAGCCCCGAGGCGCCGTGGAGGAATCAAATCAATGCCCACCACCTGGTCTCTCCACGGTGGTGGGCAGGAACTTTACCCCTGCACCGCCGTGCCCCTGGCCTCCTGTACTCTGCAAACTTGGTACCAGTCTGAAGTAAGAAGAGGAACGGAGACTCACCCCATTCTTTGGGTACGCAACCCAGCCCAGGTCCCCGGCCACGGAGCGAGAGTCCAGTAGGTTCACTGTGGAAACACACACAATTGTGGGTCGTTATTTTGAGTTGGAAAAAAATGTTATATACTATATCGTCGTTGTCGGGTGGAAACCTTGTATCTCCAAGTTTCAAATTTGTACGTTCTTTCTCAAAGTCAAGCCCTGCTTCATCATACAAGGCTGTCGCACAAAAGTAGTGAAAACAGCAGATCTACAAGCACACAACGCCTCACACCGCGAGGCGTTGTGTGCTTGTAGATCAGCAGTTTTCACTAGTTTAAATCATTTTTAAAATGATTAATGAAAAACCAACGGTTTTGGACATACAAGGTTTCCACCCGACAACGACGATATACTATACAATGTACTGTAATTTATGATGAACAGAGCGTAGTGTTATTATGACGTTTGATAGTTTGGCGTCACATTCGTCCGGCGATGGTGAATGCTAACCCGGCGAAATGCTAACCTGCCGACGCTGGTGAATGCTACTAAGCCTAAACCTAACCCTTACCATAACCTCAGTAAAACTATGCCTAAACCTAACCCTACAACTTAACCCTAACCCTTAGTCGGACTAATGGGACATCGAAATATTGAGATTTCACCTTTGGTTTTTGCTATACTCAAACAAAGGTCCACAATATACAGTATTGTAATTTATGAATATCATTAACTCAAACCTTGTTTTGGTTTTTGCTATACTGTTAGAGTAAGGTTTGTTTAAATGTCATTGCAAATGCCAGGGAATTCGTTTTTTGGAGATCTGCGCACACGTTTTGCAACCCTATACCCCCAATTAAAACAACGTGTATGCCATTTGGCTAATCAACCACAGCAGACCAAAGAACCTCATAAATGTCTTTGATATCCAAGCACACCAGCTGTTGTTTACAATACTCTTGGTACCATTTGAACCCTGATAAGCTGTGTTGTAAAATATGTGATGTTGTACATTATCAGCTTCTCCCACTTTGTCAATAGCCAAGCACACAGACAGACAGACAGACAGACAGACAGACAGACAGACAGACAGACAGACAGACAGACAGACAGACAGACAGACAGACACACACACACTCAGTATAGTAACTCTGAAGAGAGTACAAATGGAACCAATTAATTTAGTTGTACAGTACTTGTTGAGTGACAGGTGCTTTGAATTTGTCACTCTTTACATGCACACATAAAACAAACAAACACACACCCTGAGACTGCTCCAACCAACGCACGCACGCACGCACGCACGCACGCACGCACGCACGCACGCACACACGCATGCACGCACACACCTCCAACACATTCACACATGCAAGTACACAAGCATGGATGAACCCACACACACACACGTGGGTGTGCACACACATACACACGGCTGGTCTTCTCAATGTGTCTCGCCTGCTCTACAGAGATTAATAAAATATGTCCTTAGGAGGTGATTAGACATCTAATTAGGCCATAAAGAACAGATAAGTGATGCTGAACTAGATCATGAAGGGTAGGTTACCTCTCTCCGTCTATCAGTGAACATCAAACCCCTTTTAAACAAGGTTACAATCTCCATTCTCATTATCATTAACTGTGGAACAAGTGGCTTAAATCAGACATAATACACAATGTCAAACCTTTAACAACTTCCAACGCCATTGTGCAGATTCTGGGGGGAACTTCTACAGTACAAGCTCACTGTTGAACTTTGCTATTCTTTGGCGAAGAGATTTGGTGTCCAACTTAAGTTCTAACTGTTCTAGAGCAGTGGTTCTCCAACTTTTTAGACTGAGGTACCCCCTTATACTGATTTCTAAAACTGAGTACCCCCTTCCCCTGACTACAGCATTTCGCTTAGAAAAATAAACATCAAAAGTCTAGTTCCAATTACTGCGTAACCCTAGGGGTACACATACCCCCATTTGAGAAACACTGTTCTAGAGGGTTCAAGCATAGACTGTAGAAAAATATGGACGGCGCGACACCATTGCTTTCTATGCAGTGTAAATGAGGTTTTCTTGTCCCTTGTATGGGTGACGCCATCATTGTTTGAAAGGTACCCCAGGAATCATAAGGAATGCTATTGGCTGCCAACGGTCACGTGGAATCGCAGGGATACATGGGAGAATGTGGTCGGAGCCTCCCGAAATACAGCACATGAAGAAGAACACAGCCGGCTGGTATCAGCTCCTCCCCCCCCCCCCCCGCCCCCGCAAATCTATCATCAAGTTTAACATAAATGGGACCATATTTGCTCAAAACGCATATCATGGTGATTGAAAGGGAGTTTTTCACTAGCGACAGGAACCATAAAGTATTTATGACAACATTTATTAAGGTTAGAAAATCAAAGGGGAAGACGAATAGGGTCCAATGTAGACAAATTCTTTTTGGTACCTCGCGGGGGGAAAACAGCGCAACTAGCGGCCAATCATAGGAACTTTGACTTCCGTGTTTGCTTCAGATAAAATCCTGGCAACGACACGCCTGGGTTCAAGTGGTTAATGCATAGGGGTGCGCTCTCTCTCTCTCTCTCTCTCTCTCTCTCTCTCTCTCTCTCTCTCTATATATATATATATATATATATATATATATGTTACAGTCATTTTGGGTAACTCAGTGAGACTGAGGTAAGAGTGCTCGTTTTGTCGTTCACCACACACTAATCACCACCAGATGGCGACGCAGCCATTCAATAGTGAAGGCGCTGACGTCACTCGTTTGCGACTCTCTTTCTTTATTTACTAGCCTAGCCTAGCCTAGCCTAGCCTAGCCTAGCCTAGGCTAGCCTAGCCTAGCCTAGCTTAGCCATTAGCTCCATTGTAGTCACTTGGACAGGGCGTTTATCGTGGGCTTGCCCAGGCCTTACGGCTTGGGCAAGCCGTAAGGCTTGCATTCACCACGGCTTCGTAACTCGCGCGGCCGGCCCGCTCTTCGCGGCCACTCGCGCCTGCGGCGCTCGGGGGGCGAAGAGCAGGACCAAGGTCCGCTGGCCTTCGCGCCGCTTGCAATGTCGTGGACAATCGAGCGGCTCCGCCTGGAAGACGTTGTTGTGGCGACCGCTTGTTCCGCCCCGTGCGGCACGGCAAGCGCTCCGTTTCTCTATCTCACCGTTTCTCTATCTAACGATGACATATATATATATATATGTTACAGTATGTTTGGGTAACTCAGTACGTTCATTGTAAGAGCGCTTGTTTTGTCGTTCACCACACACCAATCACCACCAGATGGCGACGACAGACATTCACTAGTGAAGGCGCTGACGTCACTCGTTTGCGACTCTCTTTCTTTATTTACTAGCCTAGCTCGGCAGTGTTTAGCCATTAGCCATTAGCCATTAGCTCCATTGTAGTCACTTGGACAGGGCGTTTATCGTGGGCTTGCCCAGGCCTTACGGCCTGGGCATAAATATAACGATTGCATTCACCACGGCTTCGTAACTCTGGCCCGCTCTTCGCGGCCACTCGCGCCTTCGCGCCGCTTGCAATGTCGTGGACAATCGAGCGGCTCCGCCTGGAGGACGTTGTTGTGGCGACCGTTTGTTCCGCCCCGTGCCGCACGGCGAGTGCTCCGTTTCTCGACCGTACTGTTTCTCTAACAAACCGTGACATATATATATATATATATATATATATATATATATTTTTTTGTAATAACCTGTGCCAGTGTATTGCTAATCTTCATAAATAAAGTGGCTATGGCCAATCTCTTGAGAAAGTAGAAGTCTGTTTTGTTGCCATGACGAACGATCAAGTGATCGAACAGTAGTATCCATCCATTGCCTGGCAAAATATCAGCCAGGACTCGGGAGCAACTGTTATATTCAAAACCCATTCAACAATATTATTTGACCAGTGGCTGTGATGAGTTAATGTTCCAGCACATGACAGATCACTAATATAATCTTGTCTAAGAGGTTTTCCTGCCTGCTACTGATGAAAGCAATGAGGAAATGTTCAGTGTGCAGTATCAACCTTTTCTTTGTATCTCCTCCTTCAGTGACTCTTAGTTCCTAATGTCTCCTTTCCTCTGTTCATCTCTTTGTTTCTCTAATCAAACATGGGCTTGCTCCGAACTGCATGGATTTTGTCTGTCTCTGTCGGCAACCAAAACCACCAGGTTTTAAACTCCCCTGTGTGCGGGCCCAGTCATTCCACACAATCCCGCTGGACAGACATTTTTACCAACGGGAGATAATAGCAGGCCCTAATTGAGATGCATGACATTTGGCACAGCGTCAAGCAAGCTCTTGATGCTCATACATTGATCAATTAAATCGGGGATTGATTTGCTGGAGGGCAATGAATTAGCGACACAGAATTTCCTCCAACAGTCCTTTGTTAGCAGCAGAAATACAATTAGAATATGTGACACTGAACTTGGTTGTCTCAGAAACACTGTTTCACATAACCTTCGTCAAAGAACAAATACCTATTGTATAATTGCTGTCAAAGCACTGTCTTGGTTTGGGGACTACGTTCTTCTGTTGTACATGAGTGCTCATTTAAAGGGGCAGGTCGCCCATTTTCAACCTCATCTTCGTATCATTTGTCCTCACAAATGCTCATTATACGATGGCACCATTTCTGTGTCTCGGGGGTGATCTCATGTGTTCAGAAACCATGCCTAGTTGCCTACCAATGACATGGACATGTCCATTAGTGAGGAGTACCAATTATATGACGGTAAGGTTGAGGATAGGTGAATTGCTCCTTTAACTCTGAAACAGTGAAAATGGACCATTGCATCCAAAGGCAGTGTTCCTACACTGATCCTAAAGTGAAATTAATTTACCAGTCCTACTTATAAATGAATAATATGTGGCAATACTTTGACCGTGGATTTCATATTTCTATCCCCCACATGCTTTCATTTTCATCAGTCTATGTTGGATTCTTGTTAATGTGTTTTTTCAGACATTTAACTGCCTAAATCGTTGATTGTTTACTTACTAAATTTGACTTTTCACTCTGTACTTGGTCTGCTCTTTTTTAACCTCTACACCAAAGTTATTTGCCAAAAATAGACGATCTACAAGCTCTCACTGCGAGGCGTTGAGAGCTTGTAGATCTGCTATTTTTGGCTAAAGTCCTCCTCAGAATAGGAATGCGAGGGTTCAAGTTGTTCATTTAAAAGAATGATCCTATCACACAAAGATTTGCCCCCCCCCCGTAGTACCTCTGAGGACCCCCTAGGGTCCCATACCCCCTGTTGAAGACCCCTGCTTTAGATAAAACCTCCACAAATTGGCATACACACACACACAACTGTAACTGAAGTAGCCTATCTCGCAAGCAAGCTCCAAACCTCTTTCAGTCAGACAGGCAGGCAGATACACACATTGGGACACACACACACACACACACACACACACACACACACACACACACACACACACAACCGCACGCACGCACACAGCCACACAGCCACACATACGCACACGCACACACGCACACACACACACACACACACACACACACGCACACACACGCACACACACGCACACACACGCACACACAGACACTTTCTTTCTCACAGTTGGGTCAAGAACTCCCCATGTTGCTGCCATTAATTGTCACCGTCACTGCTTACTGTCTGCTGTGCACCGTTCCCCAAATGGACCGCCTGGTCCACTTCTGGGTCCATTTTTACGCTCCCGAGTTAAATGAAAACTGAGGACTTACAGTGTGCCTCCTGCCGCGAGACACCAGGAAACGCTGTGTAGTGGCACAGATTTTAAAGACAAGTACTAACAAATAGAAGAATGTACTAAATATACACACTGCGGTACTGCCGTGACAACGCTTCCCTCGTGGGATCAATAGAGATTTATTTATCTATGAGGTATGAACACACACATGGTTCTCAACTCATTTCACACTAAAACACTCACTAACAATTAACACTCCTGGAGTGTTAATTCAACTCTGAGAGTGTATACTGTAAATGTATCCAAATGATGGCTCAATTTGGTTAGATACAATGCCGAGTTTCTAATGTCAGGATTCTACAGTGAAGTCAGGAACAGTAGCCTATATAAAACAACATGATATTAATCTTCAACACAATACTGTACATTATTGTCTATGCGGGTTTGCCAATATTAAAGACACAAAAGACATATACTCTAATATTAACATTGTAATTTCCCAGAATTGCATCTTTCTAGTTATTATTCATTATCATTATATTGTCCAATCAGAAAAGTATTTGATACACTGTCCATTTTTCATTTACATACACACGTATTAGGCTAGCACCGCTCAAAAAAGGGGGGTAAAAGCATGTGTTCCAACTTCCAATGTACGTTGAAACAAAATGTAGGCTAAATAGTTTGTGCAGTGCAAATATCCGTGTGTTCATTTAACTTACGAGTATAAAAATGGAACTTAAGAGGTTGACACTGTTTTGCAGCGAGGGCTAAAGTCCCCTGTGGTTCCTCAAGGATGTCTCAAGCAAACTGCAGAACTGCGTTATTAGACTGCTATATCATAGCACAGTAAGAGACTATTCAATAACGGTTACTTCAAACGGGGCCTTCACTCCCCCACAGTTCTGTGCGCTACACAGTGATTAGGCTCCCTTTTGTTAACATAGGCTCCCTGGCCAGTGTGTGTTGTTGAACGAGGTGTGCTGCACGGTGGTGCTTATCAAAGCGGGGGCCGCATTTTATTTATAACCCTAACCCTTTATACAATTTAATTTCAATTCAAAAGCAATTCACCTTTTTAAGGGATGGGGGGGCCGCAGCCACAGGCAGAGGCTATGGCTAGTATAGGGTCTGTGGCATTGAAAATTGCGAACACCTGCTGGAGGAAGTCGCATTCTATATTATTCTCCTATCTCTATTGCTGTGCTAATGTCAAATGTATAGGACAGAATGAACACACAAGACCTATAGAGAAGTCACGAAACGGTTCAAAATCACATGTCCAGAAGCCCTGTGGCTGTGTGTATATACATGTGGAGGCCACACAGCAAAATCCTCAGCGTTAATGTATCCATTTGTAACAAGTCAATGAGACGTAGGGTCAAATGTAACCAAATGGGAACTGTAGTGTAGTTAAATTTGCAATCCACAACTTTTTTTTAAACCAATCTGCAATATAACATCTGCACTGCATGGTTGGAGGTGGCCTCGCATGCTCTTCCACTGAGAAAGGTGCTCGGGTAAGAACAGACACACAAGTAGGCTATTTCCTGAGGTTCATAGGACAATATCTTCCCAGCCCAAGCGGGCATGGGATGTCTTAGTGGTAAAAGAATGTTGGGTTTGAGTTTCCACTTTAATTGAATACTGAGGATTTGACTATGTTTGTATCTGTCCAACCCTACTCTCTTTCCTCCCCCATGCATGGACAAATAATGAGTGAAAATAATATATATATATATATATATATATATATATATATAAATTATTATCTATCTATATAAATTCGAGAAACAGTATCTGTGAGTCTGTGTTTGCGCCCATAGCCAATCAGACTGGCATAAATGGGCATAATTATGTCCGATATAGCTTGAGGATTGGTGAGCTTCACATGACATGAAATTTCGTCCAACCACATTATAAATAAGCAATCTCCAGATCTCCATGATTGGTCAAGGTTCACGTGACAACATAATATGTTACTATAAAACAGGGAAAAGCAGGCAAAGGGGGCGCACACCTCTAGTACCTATAAATGCTTGGTGGTCCAGCTTCCTGCCATCCAATGAAGTCACACTGACTTCCAGTTATAAAACATTCACTGTTCAACACATCAGCATCACAGAGGCAGCCCAGAGGAGCTACATGTCTTTTAAGAGGCACAAATCCCATCATCACCTTAAAAGCGATTGTTTCCCAAGACATTATTCTCCCAATGTGTGTGTGTGTGTGTGTGTGTGTGTGTGTGTGTGTGTGTGTGTGTGTGTGTGTGTGTGTGTGTGTGTGTGTGTGTGTGTGTGTGGGCATGCATAGTGCACACTAATTACTCTAGTCTAGACATAGTAGGCTATATAGACATTCTGTCCGAGGGCCAACCATTGGCATATTTCAGTCCATGCAAGCATATTTCAGTCCACTACAGCCTGTTACATTTCTAAGGATAATTTCTAAGATGTTTTAGTGGTTGTGATTGGTAGGCTATGCTTATAGTCTTACTGTCCCATTTTTTATATCATTTGGCACTGTACTACTAACCTAAAGTCATTAAGAGATTTGGTGCTGTAGTTTCCACTTAATGATGGTGTGCGCACAGGCTTGATAAACTGGCACGGATTTTTGCAGTCTTTTTTCCTCTCTGCAATAATGATGACCTATTAGTCCTTCAGTATATGAGTGCTGCAATCTCACACTCTTTCCCCAAGAAGATTAAATGGCTACACATTAAAATCCCCAGTGTTCATCATTTATCAATCTGTAACTGAGACTGTGTAGCCTACAAATTTAACCATGGGTCCATTTGGTTACATGTGCACAGTCTCAGATAGTTAAATTAAGACCTATAGGATTTTATGGTGCAGCCAGATCAATCCTGTGCGCTAAGTGAACAATAATGTGAACACTGAGTCAAAGCATAAATCTGCCATGTTATGATAACCACACGGTATGATGCATGTCGCCCTTGCCCGGATAGCAGAGCCTTGAACAATGCATTCATTTCAGGCCATTTAAATGCTGTTGATTCCGGGGACAATGGCTGTGGGAAAGGGAGCCTCTTCCCGTCAGCGTGGTGGGATATAGGCTACTGTTCATGGCGTGTTTTATTATCAGAGATGGTGACAACACGTTTAGGCACACCAGGGGCCATGGAGTTGGTTGTATACGCTCAAATTGTTACATTAAAACAAGAACCTATAGTCTTTTAGTTGGAAGTTTCCCACTTGATAGCCTATATCAGCCGACAGAGGTTTCCCCCCGTTTTTCTTTTCTTTTTCATTCAACAATAAAACACTTGTTATTAACACTTACAGTGACACTAGCCTACATAAATGCCAAGAAATGCAATGCAATAAAATGAAATAATGTAGGGCGAGTTATTTCATGGTGAGGGTTTTATTGCCAAATGGTTTTAGCTTAATGGCAACTATTTTAAACAGGCTTGGAATCGTGTTTCATTCAAAGAAGTGGTGCAACTCTAGTGAAGTCATTATCGTGGTACTCAAATGACTCAATGTACAAAGCCAAAGGTTATTATCTTTTTTTTTATTAGTCTGCTCTAGCCTACTGGGACACAAAACGGTAAATCAAACTAACAGTTTACAGCTGTCATCGTTAATTATCTGCTGTCTTATCGACTAACAACTGCACTGTCAAACGCTGTCCGTCGGCCAAATCCTCCTGCCAGACTTGAACTTGACCGTGCCAAACGGGATCGAACCCCCCTCCAAAAAGAGCCCCCCTGCCATTCACACGTGTGTAGTCTATATAGCCTACTACTTGATGTGCGAGTAATCCAGTTCAAGTCATTCATTCCGTGTCGCTCGCCGAAAGTAGCCGTTCTTAAACAAAGCTCACAACGCGTGCGACACCTTCGTAGTATAACGGCTATATATTTATACAGGTCTGCGTTTACCTTGGTTCGCGGGGATGCACCACGCTCCACTGAGGAGGACAGCTAGACTCCAAATCCACGTCCACGATGATGCCCCGAATACCCCAATACAACTCCATCCACCCCGCATGGCTCATCAAGAAAAATAAAATAGAAATAAAGGAACACAAATATCCTAAACAAGCATCACAAACATAATCGACAGTAGCTGTGGCTCGGCAGCGGCATGGAACGCAGTGATGAATGAAGAGATCATCGGCGTCGCTTTTGTCCCCGCTCG